>NC_084744.1:32324313-32386813 GCF_033978785.1 Entelurus aequoreus | reverse complement strand
ATGTTTATTTTTTTCTGCACTGAATTTTCTTAAGGTGATTTTATTAAACTGTATTTTTAAACAATGAACTTTTTAATCACACAGAAATGTTTTACAATTTTTTTCTGCACTGAATGTTTTTCTTTTATTTCTCTACTGATTTTTTTAGACTGAATTTTTACACACTGAATATTTTTACATTGAATTTGTATACACTGAATTTTCACCAACTGCATTTTTAATGTGTTCATCTAATAAAACTATCAGCATAATTTGCTGAAAAAGATTAAATTTGCCAAATTCAAAAAGTCATTCGCATGATTTCAGTGTTAAAAAAGCACTTTCACAATAAAAGCACAAATGAACCTTTATAAATAATTGTACATTTTTAATGTGATTTATTAAGCATCCAAAAATAATCCAAAATTATTCGGATTTGATCCAAAATATTCAAGAATTCATTAAAAAAGACACTTTTCTTGTATTTTTAATTGAGTTATTAACAAAAAGGGTTAAGGTTTGCAGCTACACAACAGCTAAGTATTTTTTAAATGGATTCTTGAACAATTTGAACAGATTCAAAATGAGAAAAAAAAGAATCGTGATTCGGAAGTGAATCGATTCTCCAACAAATACCATTTAAAAAATGTTTTAGGTGAAGTCATTCCACCGCAGGTATGCTGTGGGTCTAAAAAAAAATGTAGAATTATGTTTCAGCGAGATATTTCTGGAGCAGAGGCCTCCTGGAACGGGAGGAAGACGACCTTTCAAGACGCCTCGCCGAGCACTTTTTTGTCAGGCGAGAATTCGAGACTGCAAAATTAAGTTTGAACGTGAAATAATATCAAGAAACTTTACTTTAGCAGGAAGTTCTTAGAGCAGAAGATAAATGTATTAAAATATATTCTGTATCCCTGCTTCCAAAGTGTATTTGTTCATAACAGTATCTAAACATTTATCCATGAAAATATGGAGAAGGTGCTGATGGTGTGTACAATGGAGAAGCAGCTAGAAGTCCACTCTCCATGGTAAATACTCTACATCGTTAACACTAACTGTACTTGTTTGTACTACATTCTATTGTACTGTGTTTATACAAGATCTATTATCAAACATTTATTAAAAATGGGGATGTCACAAAATCGACCAATTTTCACCTAAAGGTCCCGGAGGATTCAAAATAGTCCCAAAGTCCCCCAAAAGACCAATGTATCCCTAAAAGTCCCAGGGGATTTGAATTAATCCCAAAGGCCCAAAAAGTACCATGGTTCTCATGAAGATTCCAGAGGACTTAAAACAGTACCAAGGTCCCCAAAAGAACCAATGTTCACCCAAAAGTCCCAGGGGACTTAAGAAAGTCCCAAGGTCCCAAAAAGGACTATTGTTCCCCTAAAGATCCCACAGGAACCAAAATAGTCCCCAAGTCCCAAAAAGGACCATTGTTTCCCTAAAGGTCGCACAGGACCCCAAATAGTCCCAAAGTCCAAAAAAATTACCAATTTTCATCTAAAGGTCCCAGGGGACTTTAAAAAAGTCCCAAGGTTCCAAAAATGACCAATTTTCCACCTAAAGATCCCAAAGGATTCAAAATAGTCTCAGAGTCCCAAAGAAGACCAATGTACCCCTGAAGGTCCAAGGGGTCTTAAATTAATAGCAAAGGCCCAAAAAGTACCATTGTTCTCATGAAGATTCCAGAGGACTTAAAACAGTACCAAGGTCCCAAAAAGAACCAATGTTCACCCAAAAGTCCCAGGGGACTTAAAAAAGCCCCAAGGTCCCAAAAAGGACTATTGTTCCCCCTAAAGTCCCAGAGGACGCAAAAAGACCATTGTTCCCCTAAAGATCCCACGGGAACCCAAATAGTCCCCAAGTCCCAAAAAGGACCATGGTTTCCCTAGAGGTCGCACATGACCCCAAATAGTCCCGAAGTCCAAAAAATGACCAATGCCCCAGAGGACATAAAATAGCCCCAAGATCCCAAAAAGAACCAATGTTCATCTAAAGGTCCCAGGGGACTTTAAAAAGGCCCAAGGTTCCAAAAAGGACCGATTTTCCAGCTAAAGGTCCCAGAGGATTCAAAATAGTCCCAAAATAGACCAATGTACGCCTCAAGGTCCAAGGGGACTTAAATTAATCCCAAAGGCCCAAAAAGTACCATGGTTCTCATGAAGATTCCAGAGGACTTTAAAACAGTACCAAGGTCCCAAAAAGAGCCAATGTTCACCCAAAAGTACCACGGGACTGAAAAAAGTCCCAAGGTCCCAAAAAAGAACCAATGTTCACCCAAAAGTCCCAGGGGACTTAAAAAAATCCCAAGGTCCCAAAAAGGACTATTGTTCCCCTAAAGATCCCACAGGAACCAAAATAGTCCCCAAGTCCAAAAAAGGACCATTGTTTCCCTAAAGGTCGCACATGACCCCAAATAGTCCCAAAGTCCAAAAAATGACCAATTTTAATCTAAAGGTCCCAGGGGACTTAAAAATAAGTCCCAAAATCGACCAATTTTCACCTAAAGGTCCCGGAGGATTCAAAATAGTCCCAAAGTCCCCAAAAAGACCAATGTACCCCTAAAAGTCCCAGGGGACTTAAATTAATCCCAAAGGCCCAAAAAGTACCATGGTTCTCATGAAGATTCCAGAAGATTTAAAACAGTACCAAGGGCCCCAAAAGAACCAATATTCACCCAAAAGTACCAGGGGACTTAAAAAAGTCCCAAGGTTCCAAAAAGGACCAATTTTCCACCTAAAGGTCCCAGAGGATTCCAAATAGTCCCAAAGTCCCCAAATAGACCAATGTACGCCTCAAGGTCCAAGGGGACTTAAATTAATCCCAAAGGCCCAAAAAGTACCATGGTTCTCATGAAGATTCCAGAGGACTTTAAAACAGTACCAAGGGCCCCAAAAGAACCAATATTCACCCAAAAGTACCAGCGGACTTAAAAAAGTCCCAAGGTCCCAAAAAGAACCAATGTTCACCCAAAAGTCCCAGGGGACTTAAAAAAGTCCCAAGGTCTCAAAAAGAACCAATGTTCACCCAAAAGTCCCAGGGGACTTTAAAAAGTCCCAAGGTGCCAAAAATGACTTTTGTTCCCCTAAAGATCCCACAGGAACCCAAATAGTCCCCAAGTCCCAAAAAGGACCATGGTTTCCCTAGAGGTCGCACATGACCCCAAATAGTCCCAAAGTCCAAAAAATAACCAATGCCCCAGAGGACATAAAATAGCCCCAAGATCCCAAAAAGAACCAATGTTCATCTAAAGGTCCCAGGGGACTATAAAAAGTCCCAAGGTTCCAAAAAGGACCAATTTTCCACCTAAAGGTTCCAGAGGATTCAAAATAGTCCCAAAGTCCCAAAATAGACCAATGCACGCCTCAAGGTCCAAGGGGACTTAAATTAATCCCAAAGGCCCAAAAAGTACCATGGTTCTCATGAAGATTCCAGAGGACTTTAAAACAGTACCAAGGGCCCCAAAAGAACCAATGTTCACCCAAAAGTACCAGGGGACTTAAAAAAGTCCCAAGGCCTAAAAAGAACCAATGTTCACCCAAAAGTCCCAGGGGACTTTAGAAAGTCCCAAGGTGCCAAAAATGACTTTTGTTCCCATAAAGATCCCACAGGAACCCAAATAGTCCCCAAGTCCCAAAAAGGACCATGGTTTCCCTAGAGGTCGCACATGACCCCAAATAGTCCCAAAGTCCAAAAAATAACCAATGCCCCAGAGGACATAAAATAGCCCCAAGATCCCAAAAAGAACCAATGTTCATCTAAAGGTCCCAGGGGACTATAAAAAGTCCCAAGGATCCAAAAAGGACCAATTTTCCACCTAAAGGTTCCAGAGGATTCAAAATAGTCCCAAAGTCCCAAAATAGACCAATGTACGCCTCAAGGTCCAAGGGGACTTAAATTAATCCCAAAGGCCCAAAAAGTACCATGGTTCTCATGAAGATTCCAGAGGACTTTAAAAGAGTACCAAGGGCCCCAAAAGAACCAATGTTCACCCAAAAGTACCAGGGGACTTAAAAAAGTCCCAAGGCCTAAAAAGAACCAATGTTCACCCAAAAGTCCCAGGGGACTTTAAAAAGTCCCAAGGTGCCAAAAATGACTTTTGTTCCCCTAAAGATCCCACAGGAACCCAAATAGTCCCCAAGTCCGAAAAAGGACCATGGTTTCCCTAGAGGTCGCACATGACCCCAAATAGTCCCAAAGTCCAAAAAATAACCAATGCCCCAGAGGACATAAAATAGCCCCAAGCTCCCAAACAGAACCAATGTTCATCTAAAGGTCCCAGGGGACTTTAAAAAGTCCCAAGGTTCCAAAAAGGACCAATTTTCCACCTAAAGGTTCCAGAGGATTCCAAATAGTCCCAAAGTCCCAAAATAGACCAATGTACGCCTCAAGGTCCAAGGGGATTTAAATTAATCCCAAAGGCCCAAAAAGTACCATGGTTCTCATGAAGATTCCAGAGGAGTTTAAAACAGTACCAAGGTCCCAAAAAGAACCAATGTTCACCCAAAAGTCCCAAGGGACTTAAAAAAGTCCCAAGGTCCCAAAAAGAACCAATGTTCACCCAAAAGTCCTAGGGGACTTTAAAAAGTCCCAAGGTCCCAAAAATGACTTTTGTTCCCCTAAAGATCCCACAGGAACCCAAATAGTCCCAAAAAGGACCATGGTTTCCCTAGAGGTCGCACATGACCCCAAATAGTCCCAAAGTCCAAAAAATGACCATTGTTCATCTAAAGGTCCCAGGGGACTTTAAAAAGTCCCAAGGTTCCAAAAAGGACCAATTTTCCACCTAAAGGTCCCAGAGGATTCAAAATAGTCCCAAAGTCCCAAAATAGACCAATGTACGCCTCAAGGTCCAAGGGGATTTAAATTAATCCCAAAGGCCCAAAAAGTACCATGGTTCTCATGAAGATTCCAGAGGACTTTAAAACAGTACCAAGGTCTCAAAAAGAACCGATGTTCACCCAAAAGTACCAGGGGACTTAAAAAAGTCCCAAGGTCCCAAAAATGACTTTTGTTCCCCTAAAGATCCCACAGGAACCCAAATAGTCCCCAAGTCCCAAAAAGGACCATGGTTTCCCTAGAGGTCGCACATAACCCCAAATAGTCCCAAAGTCCCAAAAATGACCAATGCCCCAGAGGACATAAAACAGCCCCAAGATCCCAAAAAGTACCATGGTTCTCATGAAGATTCCAGAGGACTTTAAAACAGTACCAAGGTCCCAAAAAGAACCAATGTTCACCCAAAAGTACCAGGGGACTAAAAAAAGTCCCAATGTCCCAAAAAGAACCAATATTCACCCAAAAGTCCTAGGGGACTTTAAAAAGTCCCAAGGTCCCAAAAACTACTTTTGTTCCCCTAAAGATCCCACAGGAACCCAAATAGTCCCCAAGTCCCAAAAAGGACCATGGTTTCCCTAGAGGTCGCACATGACCCCAAATAGTCCCATAGTCCAAAAAATGGCCATTGTTCATCTAAAGGTCCCAGAGGACTTTAAAAAGTCCCAAGGTTCCAAAAAAGGACCAATTTTCCACCTAAAGGTCCCAGAGGATTCAAAATAGTACCAAAGTCCCAAAATAGACCAATATACGCCTCAAGGTCCAAGGGGATTTAAATTAATCCCTAAGGCCCAAAAAGTACCATGGTTCTCATGAAGATTCCAGAGGACTTTAAAACATTACCAAGGTCCCAAAAAGAATCAATGTTCACCCAAAAGTCCCAAGGGACTTAAAAAAGTCCCAAGGTCCCAAAAAGGACTATTGTTCCCCTTAAGGTCCCAGATGACGCATAATACTCCAAATATCCCCCAAAAGACCATAGTTCCATTAAAGATCCTAGAGGACTTAAGATAGTCCAAAAAGGACCATAGTACCTCTACAGGTCCCAGAGGACTTAAGATAGTTAAAAAAGGACCATAGTACCTCTACAGGTCCCAGACTGACTTAAGATAGTCCAAAAAGGACCATAGTACCTCTACAGGTCCCAGACTGACTTAAGATAGTCCAAAAAGGACCATAGTACCTCTACAGGTCCCAGAGGACTTAAGATAGTCCAAAAAGGACCATAGTACCTCTAAAGGTCTCAGAGGACTTAAGATAGTCCAAAAAGGACCATAGTACCTCTACAGGTCCCAGAGGACTTAAGATAGTCCAAAAAGGACCATACTACCTCTACAGGTCCCATAGGACTTAAGATAGTCCAAAAAGGACCATAGTACCGCTACAGGTCCCAGAGGACTTAAGATAGTCCAAAAAGGTCCATAGTACCTCTACAGGTCCCAGAGGACTTAAGATAGTCCAACAAGGACCATAGTTCCCCTAAAGGTCCCAGACTGACTTAAGATAGTCCAAAAAGGACCATAGTACCTCTACAGGTCCCAGAGGACTTAAGATAGTCCAAAAGGGACCATAGTACCTCTACAGGTCCCAGAGGACTTAAGATAGTCCAAAAAGGACCATAGTACCTCTACAGGTCCCAGAGGACTTACGATAGTCCAAAAAGGACCATAGTACCGCTACAGGTCCCAGAGGACTTAAGATAGTCCAAAAAGGACCATAGTACCTCTACAGGTCCCAGAGGACTTAAGATAGTCCAAAAAGGACCATACTACCTCTACAGGTCCCAGAGGACTTAAGATAGTCCAAAAAGGACCATACTACCTCTACAGGTCCCAGATGACTTAAGATAATCCAAAAAGGACCATAGTACCTCTACAGGTCCCAGACTGACTTAGGTTGGTCCAAAAAGGACCATAGTACCTCTACAGGTCCCAGAGGACTTAAGATAATCCAAAAAGGACCATAGTACCTCTACAGGTCCCAGAGGACTTAAGATAGTCCAAAAAGGACCATAGTACCTCTACAGGTCCCAGAGGACTTAAGCTAGTCCAAAAAGGACCGCAGTACCGCTACAGGTCCCAGAGGACTTAAGATAGTCCAAAAAGGACCATAGTACCTCTACAGGTCCCAGAGGACTTAAGATAGTCCAAAAAGGACCATAGTACCTCTACAGGTCCCAGAGGACTTAAGATAGTCCAAAAAGGACCATAGCACCTCTACAGGTCCCAGGGTACTTAAGATATTCCAAAAAGGACCATAGTTCCCCTAAAGGTCCCAGAGGACTTAAGATAGTCCAAAAAGGACCATAGTACCTCTACAGGTCCCAGAGGACTTATGATAGTCCAAAAAGGACCATAGTACCTCTACAGGTCCCAGAGGACTTAAGATAGTCCAAAAAGGACCATACTACCTCTACAGGTCCCAGAGGACTTAAGATAGTCCAAAAAGGACCATAGTACCTCTACAGGTCCCAGGGGACTTAAGCTAGTCCAAAAAGGACCATAGTACCTTTACAGGTCCCAGAGGACTTAAGATAGTCCAAAAAGGACCATAGTACCTCTACAGGTCCCAGAGGACTTAAGATAGTCCAAAAAGGACCATACTACCTCTACAGGTCCCAGAGGACTTAAGATAGTCCAAAAAGGACCATAGTACCTCTACAGGTCCCAGAGGACTTAAGATAGTCCAAAAAGGACCATAGTACCTCTACAGGTCCTAGAGGACTTAATATAATCCAAAAAGGACCATAGTACCTCTACAGGTCCCAGACTGACTTAGGTTGGTCCAAAAAGGACCATAGTACCTCTACAGGTCCCAGACTGACTTAAGATAATCCAAAAAGGACCATAGTACCTCTACAGGTCGCAGAGGACTTAAGATAGTCCAAAAAGGACCATAGTACCTCTACAGGTCCCAGAGGACTTAAGATAGTCCAAAAAGGACCATAGTACCTCTACAGGTCCCAGAGGACTTAAGATAGTCCGAAAAGGACCATAGTACCTCTACAGGTCCCAGAGGACTTAAGATAGTCCAAAAAGGACCATAGTACCTCTACAGGTCCCAGAGGACTTAAGATAGTCCAACAAGGACCATGGTTCCACTTAAGGTCCCAGAGGACTTAAGATAGTCCAACAAGGACCATAGTTCCCCTAAAGGTCCCAGACTGACTTAAGATAGTCCAAAAAGGACCATAGTACCTCTACAGGTCCCAGAGGACTTAAGATAGTCCAAAAAGGACCATGGTTCCACTTAAAGTCCTAGAGGACTTAAGATAGTCCAACAAGGACCATAGTTCCCCTAAAGGTCCCAGACTGACTTAAGATAGTCCAAAAAGGACCATAGTACCTCTACAGGTCCCAGAGGACTTAAGATAGTCCAAAAGGGACCATAGTACCTCTACAGGTCCCAGAGGACTTAAGATAGTCCAAAAAGGACCATAGTACCTCTACAGGTCCCAGAGGACTTACGATAGTCCAAAAAGGACCATAGTACCGCTACAGGTCCCAGAGGACTTAAGATAGTCCAAAAAGGACCATAGTACCTCTACAGGTCCCAGAGGACTTAAGATAGTCCAAAAAGGACCATACTACCTCTACAGGTCCCAGAGGACTTAAGATAGTCCAAAAAGGACCATAGTACCTCTACAGGTCCCAGATGACTTAAGATAATCCAAAAAGGACCATAGTACCTCTACAGGTCCCAGACTGACTTAGGTTGGTCCAAAAAGGACCATAGTACCTCTACAGGTCCCAGAGGACTTAAGATAATCCAAAAAGGACCATAGTACCTCTACAGGTCCCAGAGGACTTAAGATAGTCCAAAAAGGACCATAGTACCTCTACAGGTCCCAGAGGACTTAAGCTAGTCCAAAAAGGACCGCAGTACCGCTACAGGTCCCAGAGGACTTAAGATAGTCCAAAAAGGACCATAGTACCTCTACAGGTTCCAGAGGACTTAAGATAGTCCAAAAAGGACCATAGTACCTCTACAGGTCCCAGAGGACTTAAGATAGTCCAAAAAGGACCATAGTACCTCTACAGGTCCCAGAGGACTTAAGATAGTCCACAAAGGACCATAGTACCTCTACAGGTCCCAGAGGACTTAAGATAGTCCAAAAAGGACCATAGTACCTCTACAGGTCCCAGAGGACTTAAGATAGTCCAAAAAGGACCATGGTTCCACTTAAGGTCCCAGAGGACTTAAGATAGTCCAACAAGGACCATAGTTCCCCTAAAGGTCCCAGACTGACTTAAGATAGTCCAAAAAGGACCATAGTACCTCTACAGGTCCCAGAGGACTTAAGATAGTCCAAAAAGGACCATGGTTCCACTTAAAGTCCCAGAGGACTTAAGATAGTCCAACAAGGACCATAGTTCCCCTAAAGGTCCCAGACTGACTTAAGATAGTCCAAAAAGGACCATAGTACCTCTACAGGTCCCAGAGGACTTACGATAGTCCAAAAAGGACCATAGTACCGCTACAGGTCCCAGAGGACTTAAGATAGTCCAAAAAGGACCATAGTACCTCTACAGGTCCCAGAGGACTTAAGATAGTTCAAAAAGGACCATACTACCTCTACAGGTC
Organism: Entelurus aequoreus; assembly: GCF_033978785.1. Lineage (NCBI taxonomy): Eukaryota > Metazoa > Chordata > Actinopteri > Syngnathiformes > Syngnathidae > Entelurus > Entelurus aequoreus. Next base: position 32,377,408 of record NC_084744.1, on the reverse strand, counting down.
CCAGAGGACTTAAGATAGTCCAAAAAGGACCATAGTACCTCTACAGGTCCCAGATGACTTAAGATAATCCAAAAAGGACCATAGTACCTCTACAGGTCCCAGACTGACTTAGGTTGGTCCAAAAAGGACCATAGTACCTCTACAGGTCCCAGAGGACTTAAGATAATCCAAAAAGGACCATAGTACCTCTACAGGTCCCAGAGGACTTAAGATAGTCCAAAAAGGACCATAGTACCTCTACAGGTCCCAGAGGACTTAAGCTAGTCCAAAAAGGACCGCAGTACCGCTACAGGTCCCAGAGGACTTAAGATAGTCCAAAAAGGACCATAGTACCTCTACAGGTTCCAGAGGACTTAAGATAGTCCAAAAAGGACCATAGTACCTCTACAGGTCCCAGAGGACTTAAGATAGTCCAAAAAGGACCATAGTACCTCTACAGGTCCCAGAGGACTTAAGATAGTCCACAAAGGACCATAGTACCTCTACAGGTCCCAGAGGACTTAAGATAGTCCAAAAAGGACCATAGTACCTCTACAGGTCCCAGAGGACTTAAGATAGTCCAAAAAGGACCATGGTTCCACTTAAGGTCCCAGAGGACTTAAGATAGTCCAACAAGGACCATAGTTCCCCTAAAGGTCCCAGACTGACTTAAGATAGTCCAAAAAGGACCATAGTACCTCTACAGGTCCCAGAGGACTTAAGATAGTCCAAAAAGGACCATGGTTCCACTTAAAGTCCCAGAGGACTTAAGATAGTCCAACAAGGACCATAGTTCCCCTAAAGGTCCCAGACTGACTTAAGATAGTCCAAAAAGGACCATAGTACCTCTACAGGTCCCAGAGGACTTAAGATAGTCCAAAAAGGACCATAGTACCTCTACAGGTCCCAGAGGACTTAAGATAGTCCAATAAGGACCATAGTACCTCTACAGGTCCCAGAGGACTTAAGATAGTCCAAAAAGGACCATAGTACCTCTACAGGTCCCAGAGGACTTAAGATAGTCCAAAAAGGACCATAGTACCTCTACAGGTCCCAGAGGACTTAAGATAGTCCAAAAAGGACCATAGTACCTCTACAGGTCCCAGAGGACTTAAGATAGTCCAACAAGGCCCATAGTACCTCTACAGGTCCCATCTCAACACTGAAATGAAACATTCATCAAGTGTGCAGTAAGAAAACAATAAAAAGTTACTCTTCATAAACGATTAATCGAAGCCAGAGAACACATTGCAGCTTTATTCTAATCGATTAATCGATTAATCGTTGACAAAAATGAAAGTCAAATTATTCAATGTGAAATTTGCTCATTTGTCAACACCCATTTTTCAACTTTGCAGCATAAAAATAATCACAAATTCCAAATAAATGTTTTAACATTTTGTATTTTATATATAATAATAACAATTGTTTATATATTATAGTTTATATATAATAGGAATAATAGTTTATACATTATAGTTTACATATAATAATAACAATTGTTTATATATTATAGTTTATATATAATAGGAATAATAGTTTATATATTATAGTTTACATATAATAATAACAATTGTATATATATTATTGGAATAATAGTTTATATATTATAGTTTATATATAATAAGAATAATAGTTTACATATAATAATAACAATTGTTTATATATTATAGTTTATATATAATAGGAATAATAGTTTATATATTATAGTTTACATATAATAATAACAATTGTTTATATATTATAGTTTATATATAATAGGAATAATAGTTTATATATTATAGTTTACATATAATAATAACAATTGTATATATATTATAGGAATAATAGTTTATATATTATAGTTTATATATAATAAGAATAATAGTTTATATATTATAGTTTACATATAATAATAACAATTGTTTTTATATTATAGTTTATATATAATAGGAATAATAGTTTATATATTATAGTTTACATATAATAATAACAATTGTTTATATATTATAGGAATAATAGTTTATATATTATAGTTTACTTATAATAATAATAATTGTTTATATATTATAATTTATATATAATAAGAATACTAGTTTATATATTATAGTTTACATATAATAATAACAATTGTTTATATATTATAGGAATAATAGTTTATATATTATAGTTTACATATAATAATAACAATTGTTTATATGTTATAGGAATAATAGTTTACATATTATAGTTTACATATAATAATAACAATTGTTTATATATTATAGTTTATATATAATAGGAATAATAGTTTATATATTATAGTTTACATATAATAATAACAATTGTTTATATATTATAGGAATAATAGTTTATATATTATAGTTTACATATAATAATAACAGTTGTTTATATATTATAGTTTATATATAATAGGAATAATAGTTTATATATTATAATTTACATATAATAATAACAATTGTTTATATATTATAGTTTATATATAATAAGAATAATAGTTTATATATTATAGTTTACATATAATAATAACAATTGTTTATATATTATAGGAATAATAGTTTATATATTATAGTTTACATATAATAATAACAATTGTTTATATATTATAGGAATAATAGTTTATATATTATAGTTTACATATAATAATAACAATTGTTTATATATTATAGTTTATATATAATAGGAATAATAGTTTATATATTATAGTTTACATATAATAATAACAATTGTTTATATATTATAGGAATAATAGTTTATATATTCTAGTTTACATATAATAATAACAATTGTTTATATATTATAATTTATATATAATAAGAATAATAGTTTATATATTATAGTTGACATATAATAATAACAATTGTTTATATATTATAGGAATAATAGTTTATATATTATAGTTTACATATAATAATAACAATTGTTTATATATTATAGTTAATATATAATAGGAATAATAGTTTATATATTATAGTTTACATATAATAATAACAATTGTTTATATATTATAGGAATAATAGTTTATATATTATAGTTTACATATAATAATAACAATTGTTTATATATTATAGTTTATATATAATAAGAATAATAGTTTATATATTATAGTTTACATATAATAATAACAATTGTTTATATATTATAATTTATATATAATAAGAATAATAGTTTATACATTATAGTTTACATATAATAATAACAATTGTTTATATATTATAGTTTATATATAATAGGAATAATAGTTTATATATTATAGTTTACATATAATAATAACAATTGTTTATATATTATAGGAATAATAGTTTATATATTATAGTTTACATATAATAATAACAATTGTTTATATATTATAGTTTATATATAATAATAACAATTGTTTATATATTATAGGAATAATAGTTTATATATTATAGTTTACATATAATAATAACAATTGTTTATATATTATAGTTTATATATAATAAGAATAATAGTTTATATATTATAGTTTACATATAATAATAACAATTGTTTATATATTATAGGAATAATAGTTTATATATTATAGTTTACATATAATAACAATTGTTTATATAGTATAGTTTATATATAATAAGAATAATAGTTTATATATTATAGTTTACATATAATAATAACAATTGTTTATATATTATAGGAATAATAGTTTATATATTATAGTTTACATATAATAACAATTGTTTATATAGTATAGGAATAATAGTTTATATATTATAGTTTACATATAATAATAACAATTGTTTATATATTATAGGAATAATAGTTTATATATTATAGTTTACATATAATAATAACAATTGTTTATATATTATAGTTTATATATAATAGGAATAATAGTTTATATATTATAGTTTACATATAATAATAACAAATGTTTATATATTATAGGAATAATAGTTTATATATTATAGTTTACATATAATAATAACAATTGTTTATATAGTATAGTTTATATATAATAAGAATAATAGTTTATATATTATAGTTTACATATAATAATAACAATTGTTTATATATTATAGGAATAATAGTTTATATATTCTAGTTAATATATAATAGGAATAATTGTTTTTATTTTATAGTTTATATATTATATTTTATATAAAATAAGAATAATCATTTATATCAAATAATAATAATCATTTATATCAAATAATAATAATAATAATAAAGTGTTTCATGAAATATTGAAAGATTGATGTCGTGTGTTTGAAGCTTGAAGAACAGCTGTGTGGGGGAGGGTTGTGTGTGTGTGTGTGTGCGTGTGTTTGTGAGTGTGTGTGTTTGCGTGTGTGCGCGTGTGTTTGTGAGTGTGTGTGTGTGTTTGTGTGTGCTAAAGTTAGAAACAAGCTAACGTCGCTAACACACGGTGTCGTGTTTTATGTCAGTAAAACTTTTCACTTACTAAATCCTAAACTATATTTTCATCAGCAGGGGTGATGAAAATACAAAAAAGTTGTAGATTTTCTAGTCAAAAAAAAAAAAAAAAGTGGCAGTTTGATCATTTTTACAGAAAACGTAAAAATTGTAAAATTTTGGCGACTGAGCTGCTTTTTTTTTTACGGTTGCTAAGAAATTTAAACACTGAGTAAAAAAGAAAATGCGCTGTAAAAACAACCGTAAAATCTACTGCTAGCCATGATTTTTAGGCTCTAACGAATTAAATTAGCGTAAACATGCTAGCATAAAAGGCTACCATGCTCATGTTGGCATGCTAACATAAACATGACAACGTACAAAAAGCTAGCATACTTCTAAAATAGCGTCAAATTTGGTTAATGGTTGTTGGGTTCAAACCAATGAAATTAACTAAACTGTTAGCCTAAAACATTAGCATGCTAACTCTTTTTTTGACCTCTTTCTTTTCAACTTAAAATTTGTTTTTAGAAGAAGACTTGATATACAAAAAAATCTATAAATATTTAAACCGAAGGAAAAGAAAGAAAGAAATAATTGAACTTTGTTAAAAAACAAATTAATAAAAAAATAAAACATATATAAACATAAAACATATATTTTTACCTTTCCAGTAGGCAACTTATTGTCTAAAAGGTGTTTTATTTATACCAACAATATGTATTATGAATGTTTGCAAAATTTGCAAAAAATGCTAGCATAAAAAAAAGTTACCATGCTAATGTTAGCATGCTAATGTAAAAATGACAACACACTAAAAGTTAGCATACTTCCAAGATGGTGCCAAATCTGAAAAGCCATGATTTTTCGTTTTAGACGAATACAGTTAGCTAAAATATTAGCTATATAAACTAAATAAAACATTAGCATGCTAACTCTTTTGACTTCTTTCTTTTCAACTTTAAATTTGTTGGAGTTTTTAGAAGAGGACTTGATATACAAAAAAATCTATAAATATTTAAACCAAAGGAAAATAAATAAATAAATAATTGAACTTTGTTAAAAAACAAATGAATGAAAAATAAAAGAAGCATAATAACAGTAATATATAAACATAAAACATACATTTTTACCTTTCCAGTAGGCAACTTATAGTCTAAAAGGTGTTTTCTTTATACCAACAATATGTATTATGAATGTTTTCACCAATGTACAAATTTGCAAAAAATGCTAGCATAAAATTTTTTTAGCATGCTAATGGAAAAATGACAACTAGTTAAAAGTTAGCATACTTCCAAGATGGTGCCAAATCTGACAAGCCATGATTTTTCGTTTTAGACGAATACAGTTAGCTAAAATGCTAATATAAAACATTAGCATGCTAACTGTTTTGACTTCTTTCTTTTCAACTTCAAATTTGTTGGAGTTTTTAGAAGAGGACTTGATATACAAAAAAATCTATAAATATTTAAACCAAAGGAAAATAAATAAATCAATAATTGAACTTTGTTAAAAAACAAATAAACAAAAAATAAAAGAAGCATAATAACAATGATATATAAGCATAAAACATATATTTTTACCTTTCTAGTAGGCAACTTATTGTCTAAAATGTGTTTTATTTATACCAACAATATGTATTATGAATGTTTTCACCAATGTGAAAATTTGCAAAAAATACTAGCATAAAAAAAGTTACCATGCTAATGTTAGCATGCTAATGTAAAAAATGACAAAATACTAAAAGTTAGTATACTTCCAAGATGGTGCTGAATCTGAAAAGCAATGATTATTCGTTTCAGACGAATACAGTTAGCTAAAAATGCTAACATAAAACATTAGCATGCTAACTGTTTTGACCACTTTCTTTTCAACTTAAAATTTGTTGGAGTTTTTAGAAGAAGCAACAATAAATAGACTTGAAATGTAAAATAAAATAAAAACTATAAATATTTAAATGTAAAAGAAATAAATAAATAATTAATATTTTGTTAAAAAATAAATGAATACAACATTTTAAAAAGCATAATAATAATGATAAATAAACATAAAACATATTTTAACATACAATTTCACTTATATCAATAACTTCATTATTAATAACTAAGTAATTATTGACTGGCAGCAGCAAAGTGCTAAAATCATATTTGGGGATTTTATTTTGAAAAGCAGCAAAGGAAACAGCTTGCTTTACCCGCCATAAATACATGTCACCTGTCACCAGGCAGGCCGATACTGGTGTCAATATGATACCAAGCACACACACGGAGGGTCAGTATCGTTAATGCTGATAGCTACTAGCAGGAGCGTGGCATCATGACCGTGAACGTGATGTACACGCCCACTATCCTTCATGATGCCACGCCCCTCTCAGTTGAAGACACGCCCCCCCACCGGGAGATTCGGGCCATAACTGTAAATGTGAGAAATAAATAATATTGAAACTGAAAAATAAAATGAATAAATCAACTAAAAAAAAAAAGATTTGAATTTGGGGGTGGGGGGGGGGGGGAACATAAGCGCAAATATTAAAATGTGAAAAGAGTGAAAATAAAAATAGAAAATAAATAATTTATAATTAGGAAGTCTTTGCCAAGAAGAGTGTTTAATGAAGATAAAAGTCAATTATTGTGTATGTTTATTTCACACTAGCAAACACTACAATTATTCAAACGTGTTCAAATCTAAAACTGGAATTGAAAAAAAACGGACTATGTAAAAAATAAGATTTGAATCTACAAAAACAAGAAGCTCAATTATGAAAAATATTATGAAAGTGAAAAACGAAAAAGATTTATTTAAAATACTGACAATAATCAATCATAATCATATTGAAGCTAACAAGAAATGTCTGCACTTATTTTTATTTTAAATACATGAAAACATGTTTTTTTGTTTTAAATTTTATTTTTCAACATATATATATATATATATATATATATATATATATATATATATATATATATATATATATATGTATATACATATATATATATATATATATATACATATATATATATATATATATACATACTGTATATATATGTATATATATACTGTATATACATAAATGTGTATATGTATATATATAATAATATATATAAAGTACATATATAAAGGTACATATACACACATATATAAGTATATAGATACATATACAGTACAAATATACACATATATACATATACTGTACATATATAAAGGTATATATGCATTTACACACATACACAAACGTATACGTATACAATATATATATAGTTGTAGTGTATTAAAAATAAAAAATAAATATATATATATATATATATATATATATATATATATATATATATATATATATCAATCAAGTCAACAATGTGTGCTTTTATTTTTATTTTAATACACTACAACTATATGTACATACATATATATATATATATATATATATATATATATATATATATATATATATATATATATATATATATATATATATATATATATATATATATACATATATATATATATTTATGTATATATATATATATATATATATATATATATATATATATATATATATATATATATATATATAAATATATACATGTATATATATATATATATTTATATATATATATATATATATATATATATATATATATATATATATATATATATATATATATATATATATATATATATAGTTGTAGTGTATTAAAAATAAAAAATAAAAATAATATATATATATATATAGTTGTAGTGTATTAAAAATAAAAAATAAAAATTATATATATATATATATATATATATATATATATATATATATATATATATATATATATATATATATATATATATATATATATATATAGTTGTAGTGCATTAAAAATAGAAATAGAAATAAAAGCACACATTGTTGACTTTAATTATAATTATTCTGTATATTCTTTGTAAAATATAGAAAGTGAAAAATTTGCATAAATAATTCAAATTAATGACCAGAATTATTCATAATTATATTCAACCTAAAAAAAATTGAATTTTGAACACACTAAAACTAGATTTTTCATTTTTAAAGTGAAGTTTTTGCAAGTACAAAACTTGCGGTCCTGATTTGTTTCATCAAATAAACGACAACATGTCGCAGAAAAAGTTATCAAAAATATCAAACTGTTTTTTTTTTAGCAAAATAAAAGTCAACAAAAGCAAAAACTGCTCCGTCAACAACAAGAGCGATACACAGCCAAAACATCCACGCGTCGATCTGCTCAGGCTGGTATCGGCCCGGCACTGATACCACGCCCGGTGTCGATGTGTGTATCGCCCAGTAGGCAAGGTGGTGCCCGGCGCGGAGCGGCGGCGCGACTATGCCGCCTGTCACGCTCCGTGCTCGGTCACTCCCGATGCTCCTGGCCGCCCGCCGCCACCTTCCGTCCCCGGGAGCCCAGGTCGTGTGAGACCCAAGACCCCCCTCAGCCCTCAGCCCTCAGCCCTCCGCCCTCCCTCCTCCCAATGACGGGCGGTCGCTTCGACTTCGACGATGGCGGCACGTACTGCGGCGGCTGGGACGACGGCAAGGCGCACGGCCAGGGCGTGTGCACCGGACCCAAGGGCCAGGGCGAGTACGCGGGCTCCTGGTCCAACGGCTTCGAGGTGGTGGGCGCGTACACCTGGCCCAGCGGGAACGTGTACCGGGGATACTGGGCGCAGGGCAAGCGCCACGGACTCGGCGTGGAGAGCAAGGGCCGCTGGACGTACCGGGGCGAGTGGACGCACGGCTTCAAGGGGCGGTACGGAGTACGGCAGAGTCTGAACACGCCGGCCCGGTACGAGGGCACCTGGAACAACGGACTGCAGGACGGATACGGCGTGGAGACGTACGCGGATGGAGGTATTCATCTTTTTAGGAACTTTAGCGTTTCATCCAACTTGAGTTGGGAAAACAAAAACTACAAACTTGAACCCTACTTTCCGGACTATAGAGCGCACCGGTGTATAAGCCACACCCACTAAATTGTAGGGGAAACAACTATATTCCATATATTAGCCGCGCAGATATACATGTTTTGGAATAAGAAATATTTATTTACATACTTTAATTGTTTTCCAAACGTTGTCTGTAACTCGGCGGTAAAACGGCCGATCAAACAAAACAGAATCGTCTTAAAGTCCATAATATAAGGTTTGAATGATCAAACGTTGCTCAATTGCTAGCATTTTTAGCATGTTAATGTGAGCAAGATAACATAGGGATTGTTAACGTACTTCAAAGATGGCGCCAAGTATCAATATACCTGGCTATTGGGTTCAAATAAGTCCAACTAGCTAATGTACCAGTATAAAATATTAGCATGCTAACATTAACTTGTTATCGTGGGGACGGTTAGCGTACTTGTAAGCTGGCGACAAGTCTCAAATTCCATGAACGTTAGGTTGAAATGATCAAAATAAACTAAAATGTTAGCAAACATTTTTAGCATGCTAATGTTAGCAAGATAACATTGGAAAAGTTAATATTCTTCTAAGATAGCGGCAATTATCAATATCCCGGATTTTTAGGTTTGAATACATCAAATTTGTTAGAATACTAATATAAAACATTAGCATGCTAACATTAGCTTGTTATCATGGGGACACTTAGCATACTTTTAAGCTGGTGACAGTCTCAACATTTTTAAAATGTAGGTTTAAATGATTAAAATAAACCAAAATGTTAGCACGTTAATGTTAGCATGATTATATAGGAAAAGTTAGCATACTTCTAGAATGGCGCCAAGTATCAATATCCCTGACTATTAGGTTCAAATAAGTCAAATTAGCTAATATACTAGTATAAAATATTAGCATGCTAACATTAATGTGTTATCGTGGGGACGGTTAGCGTACTTTTAAGTTAGTGACAAGTCTAAAAAATTAAAAAAATTTAGTTTTAAATGATAAAAATAAACTAAAATTTTAGCACTTTAATGTTAGCATAATAATATAGGAAAAGTTAGCATACTTCTAGGATGGTGCCAAGTATCAATATCTATGATTTTAAGATTCAAATGAATAAAATTTGCTAAAAAACTAGTATAAAACGTTAGCATGCTAATGTAAGCATGATAACATTGGAAACGTTAGCATATTTCTAAGATGGGGCCAAGTATCAATATCCATGACTATTAGGTTCAAATAAATCAAACTAGCTAAAATACTAGTATAAAATATTAGCATGCTAACATTAGCTTGTTATCATGGGGACAGTTAGCATACTTTTAAGCTGGTGACAGTCTCAACATTTCTAAAATGTAGGTTTAAATGATTAAAATAAACTAAAAGGTAAGCACATTAATGTTAGCATGATTGTATAGGAAAAGTAAGCATACTTCTAGAATGGTGCCAAGAATCGATATCCCTGATTTTAAGATTCAAATGAATAAAATTAGCTAAAATACTAGTAAAAAAAAACGTTAGCCTGCTAATGTTAGCATGATAGCATTGGAAAAGTTAGCATACTTCTAAGACTGCGCCATGTATCAATATCCATGATTATTAGGTTCAAATAAATCAAACTAGCTAAAATACTAGTATAAAATATTAGCATGCTAACATTAACTTGTTATCGTGGGGACTGTTAGCGTACTTTTAAGCTGGTGACAAGTCTCAAATTCCATGAAAGTTAAGTTGAAATAGTCAAATTAAACTAAAATGTTAGCTTAAGATGTTAGCATGTTCATGTTCGCAAGAAAACATTGCAAAAGTTAGCATACTTCTAAGATGGCGACAGTTATAAATATCCCTGATTTTTAAGTTCAAATGAATAAAATTAGCTAAAATACTAGTAAAAAAAATGTTAGCCTGCTAATGTTAGCATGATGGCATTGGAAAAGTTAGCATACTTCTAAGAGGGCGCCAAGTATCAATATCCCTGACTATTAGGTTCAAATAAATCAAACTAGCTAATATACTAGTATAAAATATTAGCATGCTAACATTAACTTGTTATCGTGGGGACTGTTAGCGTACTTTTAAGCTGGTGACAAGTCTCAAATTCCATGAAAGTTAAGTTGAAATAGTCAAATTAAACTAAAATGTTAGCTTAAGATGTTAGCATGTTCATGTTCGCAAGAAAACATTGCAAAAGTTAGCATACTTCTAAGATGGCGACAGTTATAAATATCCCTGATTTTTAAGTTCAAATGAATAAAATTAGCTAAAATACTAGTAAAAAAAATGTTAGCCTGCTAATGTTAGCATGATGGCATTGGAAATGTTAGCATACTTCTAAGAGGGCGCCAAGTATCAATATCCCTGACTATTAGGTTCAAATAAATCAAACTAGCTAATATACTAGTATAAAATATTAGCATGCTAACATTAACTTGTTTTCTTGGGGACAGATAGCATACTTTTAAGCTGGTGACAAGTCTCAAATTCCATGGTTGAAATGATCAAAATAAACTAAAATGTTAGCAAAAAAATTTAGCATACTAATGTTAGCAAGATAACATTGGAAAAGTTAATATTCTTCTAAGATAGCGGCAATTATCAATATCCCGGATTCTTAGGTTTGAATACATCAAATTTGTTAGAATACTAATATAAAACATTAGCATGCTAACATTAGCTTGTTATCATGGGGACAGTTAGCATACTTTTAAGCTGGTGACAGTCTCAACATTTTTAAAATGTAGGTTTAAATGATTAAAATAAACCAAAATGTTAGCATGTTAATGTTAGCATGATTATATAGGAAAAGTTAGCATACTTCTAGAATGGCGCCAAGTATCAATATCCCTGACTATTAGGTTCAAATAAGTGAAACTAGCTAATATACTAGTATAAAATATTAGCATGCTAACATTTACGTGTTATCGTGGGGACGGTTAGCGTACTTTTAAGCTGGTGACAAGTCTAAAAAATTAAAAAAATTTAGGTTTAAATGATAAAAATAAACTAAAATTTTAGCACTTCAATGTTAGCATAATAATATAGGAAAAGTTAGCATACTTCTAGGATGGTGCCAAGTATCAATATCTATGATTTTAAGATTCAAATGAATAAAATTAGCTAAAAAACTAGTATAAAACGTTAGCCTGCTAATGTAAGCATGATAACATTGGAAACGTTAGCATATTTCTAAGATGGCGCCAAGTATCAATATCCATGACTATTAGGTTCAAATAAATCAAACTAGCTAAAATACTAGTATAAAATATTAGCATGCTAACATTAACTTGTTATCTTGGGGACAGTTAGCATATTTTTAAGCTGGTGAAAAGTTCCATGAAAGTTAGGTTGAAGTGATCAAAATAAACTAAAGTGTTAGCAAAACATTTTAGCATGCTAATGTTAGCAAGATAACATTGGAAAAGTTTATATTTTTCTAAGATAGCGGCAATTATCAATATCCCTGATTTTTAGGTTCGAATACATCATCAAAATAAACTAAAATGTTAGCAAAACATGTTAGCATGTTAATGTTAGCAAGATAACATTGGAAAAGTTTACATTCTTCTCAGATAGCGACAATTATCGATATCCCTGATTTTTAGGTTCGAATACATCAAATTTGTTAAAATACTAATATAAAACATTAGCATGCTAACATTAGCTCGTTATCATGGGGACACTTAGCATACCTTTTAAGCTGGTGACAAGTCTCAAAATTTTAAAATTTAGGTTTAAATGATAAAAAGAAATTAAAATGTTAGCACGTTAATGTTAGCATAATTATATAGGAAAAGTTAGCATACTTCTAGAATGGTGCCAAGTATCAATATCCCTGGTTTTAAGATTCGAATGAATAAAATTAGCTAAAATACTAGTAAAAAAAAACCTTAGCCTGCTAATGTTAGCATGATAGCATTGGAAATGTTAGCATACTTCTAAGATGGCGCCAAGTATCAATATCTATGATTATTAGGTTTAAATAAATCAAACTAGCTAATATTCTAGTACAAAACATTAGCATGCTAACATTAACTTGTTGTCATGGGGACAGTTAGCATACTTTTAAGCTGGTGACAAGTCTCAAAATTAATGAATTTCAGGTTTAAATGATCAAAATTAACTAAAATGTTAGCAAAATTTTTAGCAAAAAAAAATAATGTTTTTTAAATTCTGTGTGTAAAATTTCAGTGTAAAAATTAGTGTAGAAAAAATGTAAAAATGTGTAAAATTTCAGTTTATACAAAATGTGCAGAAAAAATTTTGTGTATACATTTTTGTGTAGAAACATTTAGAGCAGAACAAAATTCAGTCCAATAAAAATCAGTGTAAAAAAAAAAAATGTTTTTTAAATTCTGTGTGTAAAATTTCAGTGTAAAAATTAGTGTAGAAAAAATGCGAAAATGTGTAAAATTTCAGTTTATAAAAAATGTGCAGAAAAATTTTTGTGTATACATTTTTGTGTAGAAACATTTAGAGCAGAACAAAATTCAGTCCAATAAAAATCAGTGTAAAAAAAAATTATGTTTTTTAAATTCTGTGTGTAAAATTTCAGTGTAAAAATTAGTGTAGAAAAAATGTAAAAATGTGTAAAATTACAGTTTATAAAAAATGTGCAGAAAAATGTTTGTGTATACATTTTTGTGTACAAACATTTAGAACAGAACAAAATTCAGTCCAATAAAAATCAGTGTAAAAAAAAAAAAAAGTTTTTTAAATTCTGTGTGTAAAATTTCAGTGTAAAAATTAGTGTAGAAAAAAATGTAAAAATGTGTAAAATTTCAGTTTATAAAAAATGTGCAGAAAAATGACTTGTATAACAATGTATGAGTACAGTACGTACATAAGTAGGTGTAGATATAGAGTGTGAAATAAAACACCATTTTAACGAGCGTCTTTTCTAAGCTCCTTGGCCAGCCGCTAGATCAGGTCTGGTTGACATAGCAAGACCGAGGCACAGGGTTATGTTTGGCCCGCCAACAGACTTCCAAGTGTCTCCAGTTACTTCCAGCTTTTAAAATAGAGCATTCTCACATTCTCCGGCTGAGGCCTCACAACCTGAACGTGGACTTAACTGTTTGACAGCCAAGACCGCAACTGAAACCAAGTCCAGGTCTCACTTGGTCTCAGAGTCAGAGAAATGTGAAGAGTTTCTTTCCAAGGTTGCTTCAGATTCATTGACGTAAATACTTAGAAGTGTCTAAGGACTATCTGGTATCAGGTTTCATCCATTCGGTTTTGCACTGCTGATCCTGGTCAGGGTCACCAGTGACCTGGACCCTGTCCCACATGAAGGTTCCATAAGGACAGTTGACCTAGGACTATCCCAGTAGGAGCCAATGGGAACCAGAGTCGTCATTAGGAACGTTCCAATCAGGGATTTACTGATAACCATGATCCATGGGTCAGATTGGCCGATACCGATACTCATCACATACTAACTGTAGATTTACTGATAACCATGATCCATGGGTCAGATTGGCCGGTACCGATACTCATCACATACTAACTGTAGATTTACTGATAACCATGATCCATGGTGAGATTGGCAGATACCAATACTCATCACATATACTAACTGTAGATTTACTGATAACCATGATCCATGGGTCAGATTGGCCGATACCGATACTCATCACATGTACTAACTGTAGATTTACTGATAACCATGATCCATGGTGAGATTGGCAGATACCAATACTCATCACATATACTAACTGTAGATTTACTGATAACCATGATCCATGGGTCAGATTGGCCGATACCGATACTCTTTACATACTAACTGTAGATTTACTGATAACCATGATCCATGGGTGAGATTGGCAGATACCGATACTCATCACATGTACTAACTGTAGATTTACTGATAACCATGATCCATGGGTGAGATTGGCAGATACCGATACTCATCACATGTACTAACTGTAGATTTACTGATAACCATGATCCATGGGTGAGATTGGCCGATACCGATACTCATCACATGTACTAACTGTAGATTTACTGATAACAATGATCCATGGGTGAGATTGGCCGATACTGAGAAAAACTATGTATAAAAAAATCAGTGCATACAAATTCAATGTAAAAAAAATTGGTGTATAAAAAAATATAAAAACGAAAAATTCAGTGTAAAAAAATCAGTGTGTATGAAAAAAATTTGTAAAAAAAAAAATTGGTGCACAAAAAGTCAGTGATAAAAATGTTCTGTATCAACATTTTATGTATAAAAAAAAATCAGTGTGTTAAAATTCAATGTAGAAAATGTGTTTATAAAAAAATCAGTGTAAAACAATTAGGGTATACAAAAATTTAATGTAGAAAAATTTAGCATAAATAATTCAGTGTAAAAATGTCAGTGTTTTAAAATTAAGTTGGTAAAAATTCAGTGTAAAAAATTAGTTCATAGAAAAAAATCAGTACAGAAAAGTCCAATGCAAAAGAATTCAGTGTAAAAAAAAATATGTGCAGTGTTAAAATTTTTGTGTATCAACATTTAGTGTATAAAAGAATCAGTGTTTTCAAATTCAACGTAGAAAATTAGTTTATAAAGATTCAGAGCAGAAAAAGTCAGTGTAAAAAAATTGGTGTGTACAAAAATGTAATGCAGAAAAATTATGCGTAAAAAATTCAGTGTAAAAAAAATCAGTGTATGCAAAAATAATTAGTAAAAAAAAAAAAAATTGGTGCAGAAAAACTCAATGTTAAAATGTTGTATATAAAAAAAATCAGTGTTTTAAAATTCAATGTAGGAGATTAGTTTATAAAAAAAAAAAATCAGTGCAGAAAAATTCAGTGTAAAAAAATTGGTGTATAAAAAAAAGAATGTACAAAAATTCACGGTAAAAAATTCAGTGTAAAAAAAAATCAGTGTACACAAAAATAATTAGGTAATTAAAACTAAATTGGTGCAGAAAAAAGTGTAAAAAAAAAATCTGTGTTTTTAAATTCAATGTAGAAAAATTAGTTTATAAAAAAAATCAGTGCAAAAAAATTTAGCGTATAAAAATTCAATGTATAAAAACATTTAATGCAGAAAAAAATCAACGTAACACAATTCAGTGCTTTGAAACAAAGTGTGTAAAAATTCAGTGTAAAAAAAAAATTGGTTTATAGAAAAAAATCATTACAGAAATGTCTAATGTAAAATAATTCCGTGTAAAAAAATTAGGGTATACAAAAATTTAATGTAGAAAAATTTAGCATAAATAATTCAGTGTAAAAATGTCAGTGTTTTAAAATTAAGTTTGTAAAAATTCAGTGTAAAAATTAGTTCATAGAAAAAATCAGTACAGAAAAGTCCAATGCAAAAGAATTCAGTGTAAAAAAAAAATATGTGCAGAAAAAGTCAGTGTTAAAAATTTTGTGTATCAACATTTAGTGTATAAAAAAATCAGTGTTTTCAAATTCAACGTAGAAAATTAGTTTATAAAAATTCAGAGCAGAAAAAGTCAGTGTAAAAAAATTGGTGTGTACAAAAATGTAATGCAGAAAAATTCTGTGTAAAAAATTCAGTGTAAAAAAAAATCAGTGTATGCAAAAATAATTAGTAAAAAAAAAAAAAAATTGGTGCAGAAAAACTCAGTGTTAAAATGTTGTCTATAAAAAAAATCAGTGTTTTAAAATTCAATGTAGGAAATTAGTTTATATAAAAAAAAATCAGTGCAGAAAAATTCAGTGTAAAAAAATTGGTGTATAAAAAAAATAATGTACAAAAATTCACGGTAAAAAATTCAGAGTAAAAAAAAATCAGTGTATACAAAAATAATTAGTTAATTAAAACTAAATTGGTGCATAAAAAAGTGTAAAAAAAAATCTGTGTTTTTAAATTCAATGTAGAAAAATTAGTTTATAAAAAAAATCAGTGCAAAAAAATTTAGTGTATAAAAACATTTAATGCAGAAAAAAATCAGCGTAACACAATTCAGTGCTTTGAAACTAAGGGTGTAAAAATTCAGTGTAAAAAAAAATTGTTTATAGAAAAAAAATCATTACAGAAATGTCTAATGTAAAATAATTCTGTGTAAAAAAATTCCCTGCAGAAAATTTCACTTTGTTAAATTACAGTGTTTTAAAATTTTGTGTAAAAAAAAAAAAATCTGTTTACAAAAAAATTCAGTACACAAAAATTCACCGTGAAAAAATTCAGTGCTTAAAATTTTCATTGTAAAACATGTTTGTGCTGAAAAATTCAGTTTGTTTAAAAACAGTGTTTTAAAATCCAGTGCAGAAATATTCTGTCCAAAAAAAAAAATCAGTTCATGAATAAAAGTCAGTACTTGATGATCATACTTAGATACTAAGAAATGTTTAGTCTCGTCCTAATACTAGATGATCATACTTTTGACTTTATGATGGTCATAATTGTTTTAGTTATATTGTAAAAATGACAAACGTTGCTTGGAAAGATGAATAAAGCATCCATAAAGTAGAAACGCTACGGACGGCACTTCTACTTCCGGTTAAAAGCCAGTCTTAACAAAGATGGCGCCACAGCACAAATAATAACCCACATTTTCAGTGTATTTCTAGTTTGTTTTGGGGTTTTTTAAACTATTTGCATTATGGCTGTCAGCGAATAAAAATCCACAAATTAGCAGCACCGTTCTATAAGCCGCAGGATTCAAAGCGTACGAAAAAAATAGCGGTAAATATGATAAGAATGGTTCGTTTTTCACCAACCCTGAGTTGGCTCCAAATATGTCTGCTTGATTCCCTTTTCCGGGGCAATGCACACGACCCGGGCTTTTTGGATTTATTTGTCAATCAAAACGGACCGTAGTCAGACCAGCGTGGTCCGTAAATGATGCAAGACCGCTAATACAGCACCACCTTAGCCCACCCTTTAGAGCACAGCTGTAACTTCCTGGCACTAAACCTGCAGAAAATAGTTCTCAGGTTTCTCTACGTTTACATTTTTACACTATTTTCTTGCACTTTATGAAGCATTTCTTACATATTCCTTATTTTTTAAGATCTTATTGTTCAGTGTTCAATGTGATTTGAGTATTTTGTTGACATTGTTGGAGTGTACTCGGTGCTTGTGTTGATATTATCTTTCTCCTTGATAGCAGAGGCATTATAATCAGAGGAAGTTACACCCATCCATCCATCCATCCATCTTCTTCCGCTTATCCGAGGTCGGGTCGCGGCGGCAGCAGCCTAAGCAGGGAAGCCCAGACTTCCCTCTCCCCAGCCACTTTGTCCAGCTCCTCCCGGGGATCCCGAGGCGTTCCCAGGCCAGCCGGGGGACATATTCTTTCCAACGTGTCCTGGGTCTTCCCCGTGGCCTACTACCGGTCGGACGTGCCCGAAACACCTCCCTAGGGAGGCGTTCGGGTGGCATCCTGACCAGATGCCCGAACCACCTCATCTGGCTCCTCTCCATGTGAAGGAGCAGCGGCTTTACTTTGAGCTCCTCTCGGATGACAGAGCTTCTCACCCTATCTCTAAGGGAGAGACCCGCCACCCGGCGGAGGAAACTCATTTGGGCCGCTTGTACCCGTGATCTTGTCCTTTCGGTCATAACCCAAAGCTCATGACCATAGGTGGGGATGGGAACGTAGATCGACCGGTAAATTGAGAGCTTTGCCTTCCGGCTCAGCTCCTTCTTCACCACAACGGATCGATACAGCGTCCGCATTACTGAAGACGCCGCACCGATCCGCCTGTCGATCTCACGATCCACTCTTCCCTCACTCGTGAACAAGACTCCGAGGTACTTGAACTCCTCCACTTGGGGCAAGGTCTCCTCCCCAACCCGGAGATGGCACTCCACCATTTTCCGGATGATCTACGTTCCCATCCTCACCTATGGTCATGAGCTTTGGTTTATGACCGAAAGGACAAGATCACGGGTACAAGCGGCCGAAATGAGTTTATTCCGCCGGGTGGCGGGGCTCTCCCTTAGAGATAGGGTAAGAAGCTCTGTCATCCGGGAGGAGCTCAAAGTAAAGCCGCTGCTCCTCCACATGGAGAGGAGCCAGATGAGGTGGTTCGGGCATCTGGTCAGGATCCCACCCGAACACCTCCCTAGGGAGGTGTTTCGGGCACGTCCGACCGGTAGGAGGCCACGGGGAAGACCCAGGACACGTTGGGAAGACTGTCTCTCCCAGCTGGCCAGGGAACGCCTCGGGATCCCCCGGGAGGAGCAGGACGAAGTGGCTGGGGAGAGGGAAGTCTGGGCTTCTCTGGTTAGACTGCTGCTCCCGCGACCCGACCTCGGATAAGCGGAAGAAGATGGATGGATGGATGGATGGATGGATGGATGGATGGATGGATGGATGGATGGATGATTGATTGGAATATGCTTGTTTGCCCACCTTTTTCTTGAGTCCAAGATGACTGCAACTGCCACTACGTTTCCATGCACTACATGAGTCTGATTTCTCAAATAACACCCGGCCCCTCGAGAGATCTGGTTTCCAATCGCATAATCCA
This sequence comes from Entelurus aequoreus, assembly GCF_033978785.1. Taxonomy (NCBI): domain Eukaryota; kingdom Metazoa; phylum Chordata; class Actinopteri; order Syngnathiformes; family Syngnathidae; genus Entelurus; species Entelurus aequoreus. The sequence continues at coordinate 32,357,725 of NC_084744.1, read as the reverse complement.
GGTGTGTTAGTCCGACTTTACAAAACCCGAACACGATCGGATTGCGGTATTTCCATGGGATGTAAGAGTCTTATGTAGAGTCGAAGTATTCGAGAAATCGGACAAATTTAATGTATGGACACGTACTGAGTGACGTCGTCCTTGGCATCGATACTACTAATATTTGGATCGATCCGTCCACCCCTGCTTCCTGTTGTGGTCCTGGTTTGATTGTGGCAAACTCAAGTTAGATTATTCAAAGACCTTCTAAACCAGGGGTCTCAAACTCAATTTACCTGGGGGCCACTGGATGCAGAAACTGGGTGAGGCTGGGCCGCAAGAAAAGATTTCTTAAAAAAAATCTAACATGCACTTTTTAATGAATTCACCTCCTTTGAATGGCTTTCCCGCCCTAGCAACCATCTCACTCACCATGTAGCTAGCTTTGACAGCTGCATCGCTCTTTTCGCTTGCTTTCTTGACGAAATCTTGTTGCCTCAGTAGACTGGTTTTAAAATTTGCAACCCGGTTCACTCCCCTAGTATTTTGCATACTCCTCAGCATGTCTAGTTGTATAATGACGTTTCAAATTGTATTCCTTGTGCAACGCAACTTTCTCTGTATCAACTACAGAAAAGAGCTATAAGGATTATTCATAAAGTAGATTACTTAAAACACACTAACATATTATTTATTAATTCTGGTTTATTGAAACTACAGGAGCTAGTAAAGTTACAGACATTATGTGTCATGTTTAAGGCTAAAAGTAAAACATTACCAGCAAATTTACAAAAAATGTTTGTCATCACTTCTGAGAATGAAGAGCATAGAAGAAAAGGTCATTTCAATTCTTGACGAAATCTTGTTGCCTCAGTAGACTGGTTTTAAAATTTGCAACCCGGTTCACTCCCCTAGTATTTTGCATACTCCTCAGCATGTCTAGTTGTATAATGACGTTTCAAATTGTATTCCTTGTGCAACGCAACTTTCTCTGTATCAACTACAGAAAAGAGCTATAAGGATTATTCATAAAGTAGATTACTTAAAACACACTAACATATTATTTATTAATTCGGGTTTATTGAAACTACAGGAGCTAGTAAAGTTACAGACATTATGTGTCATGTTTAAGGCTAAAAGTAAAACATTACCAGCAAATTTACAAAAAATGTTTGTCATCACTTCTGAGAATGAAGAGCATAGAAGAAAAGGTCATTTCAATTCTTGACGAAATCTTGTTGCCTCAGTAGACTGGTTTTAAAATTTGCAACCCGGTTCACTCCCCTAGTATTTTGCATACTCCTCAGCATGTCTAGTTGTATAATGACGTTTCAAATTGTATTCCTTGTGCAACGCAACTTTCTCTGTATCAACTACAGAAAAGAGCTATAAGGATTATTCATAAAGTAGATTACTTAAAACACACTAACATATTATTTATTAATTCGGGTTTATTGAAACTACAGGAGCTAGTAAAGTTACAGACATTATGTGTCATGTTTAAGGCTAAAAGTAAAACATTACCAGCAAATTTACAAAAAATGTTTGTCATCACTTCTGAGAATGAAGAGCATAGAAGAAAAGGTCATTTCAATTCTTGACGAAATCTTGTTGCCTCAGTAGACTGGTTTTAAAATTTGCAACCCGGTTCACTCCCCTAGTATTTTGCATACTCCTCAGCATGTCTAGTTGTATAATGACGTTTCAAATTGTATTCCTTGTGCAACGCAACTTTCTCTGTATCAACTACAGAAAAGAGCTATAAGGATTATTCATAAAGTAGATTACTTAAAACACACTAACATATTATTTATTAATTCGGGTTTATTGAAACTACAGGAGCTAGTAAAGTTACAGACATTATGTGTCATGTTTAAGGCTAAAAGTAAAACATTACCAGCAAATTTACAAAAAATGTTTGTCATCACTTCTGAGAATGAAGAGCATAGAAGAAAAGGTCATTTCAAACATCAGTATTCAAGGACAACTTTAAAACAAATGTGTATATCAGTGGTGGGGGTTAAACTATGGAATTCTCTTTACAAGAGATAAAAGATTGTAAAAATATATTCCAATTGAAAAAATATATAAGGACAGAACAATGAGATCATATGGACAGCCATAACTGTTTACATTTTGCTTTATATTTATTATTTTACTTATTTTTTGCCTAGTTTTGTATTTGTTTTGTATCATCCTGTGAGGTGTATACTACTTATTTTGTTTTTTTTGTTCTTTTTGTACATCATGAAGTTTTGCACTTCTTGTGTTTTTTTGTTTGTTTTCGTTATATTTGGATGTAATTGTTTGTTTATATGATATCATTAAGTAAGACTACGTACTATGTTGAAGGGGGCAGAAAAATATAAGATTTTTCTTCATCCTGCTCCTTCTCAGGCATTGGTGTGTAAATGTATAATTTAAAAATTGAGGTATAATTGTCTATCGATCAAAGATGCACATCAATGAAGGAGATAAATAAAAATGAAATGAAATGAAATAAGACACGTCGGGGTGCCCCTGTGAAAGAAATATTGCATCAAAAATCGTCTCTGTCTGGAGCCAACGGGAGGAGGGTGGGGGGTGGAGTTTACAGTTACGGTAGCACAATTAGCCCCGAACGGGTTAACATCACCACGTCTGTATCAGCGCTGGGGTCCAGTGCACCACACTTTTGTATTGTCGCTCGCTCCTTCGGCGGAGTGCTCGTCTTCCCCGCCCGGACTGTTTACAACGGGGGCGGGAGCGAGCAGGCGGGCGAGGGAGGGAGGCAGGGAGGGAGGAAGGAAGAGCGTGTGTCATAGAAAAGCGGCAAAATGTTTCTCTGCTTGCATTACGCAAGTGACATCAATGCATACTTGCCAACCTTGAGACCTCCGAATTCGGGAGATGGGGGGGGTTGAGTTGGGCGGGGTTAGGGGTAGCGGGGGTGTTTTTGTAGCCCGGAAGAGTTAGGGCTGCAAAGGATTCTGGGTATTTGTTCTGTTGTGTTTATGTTGTGTTTAGGTGCGGATGTTCTCCCGAAATGTGTTTGTCATTCTTGTTTGGTGTGGGTTCACAGTGTGGCGCATATTTGTAACAGTGTTAAAATATAAATAAAATAAAATATGACCACCCTCAGTGTGAAATGTATGGCTGTTCCTCAAGTATGTCTTGCAATAACCTGCGTGTGTCTCTAGAAGCCTCATACAACATGTGTCTGGGCTGGCACGCTGTTAGTATGGAGAAAAAGATGATGCGGTGACAGATTCTCGAGGACACTGATGACAGTGCCATCACGGCACGCCCTCGATATTGTCGAGAGCCTCATACCACAACGTGATTGGTAGATTTCTTCAGCTCCGCACACAACGCTGTCAAGCGCCATTCATTTAAAACTCGCGGGCCGCACTAACATTAAACTTTCATATTAAGGTGGGGGCCGCAAAATAACGTCTCCCGGGCCACAATTGGCCCGCGGGCCGCGTGTTTGAGACCCCTGTTCTAAACCATGTCTAGGTCCCTGGTTACTGTTCCAAGCATACAGCCGAGAACCAAGACTGAGTGGGTCACAAATTTGCTTCAGAGTCGGTGGCTGTGTGAAAGGAGAACGCTGAAATGAGGGTTTGATTGGAACAACAATGCCGTTTTTCTTGGTTCTATTTGAAAGACATTAGTAAATAGATGACGCCTCGAACTGTTGAATCTCTGACACTTGCGTTAAAGAGACCGATGTGTACGATAGACCACCGGCTTTGAAAAACTCTTGAGTGCTTTAAGAAACAATCTGATTGTTAACTTATCAGATCGCCTATTGTTTCTCTGTTGTTGCTGTAGGTACATACCAGGGTCAGTGGACTGGTGGGATGCGTCACGGGTATGGGGTTCGTCAGAGTGTCCCATACGGCATGGCATCAGTCATCCGCTCGCCTCTCCGAACCTCCCTGGCCTCCCTCCGTAGTGAGCAGAGTAACGGCACAGTGCTGCGCGACAGTCTGACGGACAGCCCTGCCGGCACCCGTGGAGGCTTCGTGCTGAACTTCCATTCAGACGGAGACGGTTCTGACAAAAAGAAGGGTCTCTTCCGCCGCGGCTCTCTCTTCGGCAGTCTACAGCGGTTGCGCAAATCAGACTCGCGCTCGTCCATCTCCAGCAAACGCAGCTCAGCACGTAGCGACACCACCATGAGTCGAATCAGTTCCAGTGATGCCAACTCCACCATAAGTTTTGGAGATAATGATGACTACTTGCCTCTGGAGGACAACGTCGACGCCACCACTACCGAGTCCTACATGGGGGAGTGGAAGAATGACAAGCGCAGCGGTTTTGGTGTCTCCGAGCGGTCCAACGGCATGAAGTATGAAGGAGAATGGTTAAACAATAAGCGCCATGGCTACGGCTGTACTGTCTTTCCCGATGGCACCAAAGAAGAAGGGAAGTACAAGAATAATGTGTTGTCCCGAAGTATCAGGAAACAGTTGATACCAATGAGGAACACCAAGACCAAACAGAAGGTGGATCGAGCCGTTGAAGGATCAGTGAGAGCAGCTGCTATTGCCAGAACCAAAGTAGAGATTGCCATCTCCAGGTAATAAAGTCCTCTTGACTAACCTCTCCTCAGTGGTTGTCCAGTACTTGGTTGGTGTAAGGGACATTCCACCGAATCAATGCCATTTTCTTGTTGTAACGCTAAAATAAACACCAACAAAACTCTTTTTCAACTCTAATTGTGATAATAATATTACATTAACCCTTTTTAGACAACTTTAAGTCATTTTTTGTGCAAGGTTACTAAACCAAAGGTGATTTATTTGAGTAACAGGTAGAGGTGCCAGAAAAAACTGTTCCCGGACAAGCCCCCATTTATCATACCAACAAAAAGAATGTAGAAATGACAAGGTCTTAAAAGATCTCATCTTCCTTTCCAGCAATCCTGGTGCCCGGGAGCAAACTATCCATTAGAGATGCATTATTATTTCTTTATGAAGACTGGCACAGCTCGCCGAGGAAAATATGGTACTAGGCCTGGGGGATACATAGACTTCATCCATAAAATCAAGTTGTTTTGTTGCAGATAATTTAATTAAATGGTTTTTGCCCCCAAGGCGCTTCCGTAACTTCCGTCCTTAGGGAAATTTACACGAACCTAGCAAAACGGGGCTAATGCTAACGCGAACGAGAGCGAGACGTTTGTTCCAAAGAAAGGAAAAGTGTCGTCAGTGGTTGGCTTTTGCACCAACGGGCGTGGAACAAATGACTGCACGCTGCAAAGTTTGTTTAAAAAAAACTAACTAATTGTAGCATCTGAAACCAAAACACCAAAACTATAGAGACCTCTCAGTGCTACATTCATATTTACTGAAGTATTTAATTCAAAACAAAAGTTTTGCCTCCCTTAAGAACCTCTATATTGAATACCTTTATTTGATTACCGTATTTTTAGGACTATGAGGCGCACTTAAAATCCTTTCATTTTCTCAAAATTCGACAGTGCGCCTTATGTACGGAAATGATTTTGGTTGTGCTTACCGACCCCGAAGCTGTTTTATTTGGTACATGGTGAAATTATAAGTGTGACCAGTAGATGGCAGTCACACATAAGAGATACGTGTAGACTGCAATATGATGGCAGTCACACATAAGAGATACGTGTAGACTGCAATATGATGGCAGTCATACATAAGAGATGCGTGTAGCCTGCAATATGATGGCAGTCACACATAAGAGATACGTGTAGACTGCAATATGATGGCAGTCACACATAAGAGATATGTGAAGACTGTCATATGATGGCAGTCACACATAAGAGATACGTGTAGACTGCAATATGATGGCAGTCCCACATAAGAGTGTAGACTGCAATATGATGGCAATAACACATAAGAGATATGTGTAGACTACAATATGATGGCAATCACACATAAGAGATACGTATGGACTGCAATATGATGGCAGTCATACATAAGAGATGCGTGTAGACTGCCAAAAGATGGCAGTCACACGTAAGAGATATGTGTAGACTGCAACATGATGGCAGTCACACATAAGAGATACGTGAAGACTGTAATATGATGGCAGTCACACATAAGAGATATGTGTAGACTGCAATATGATGGCAGTCATGCATAAGAGATACGTGTAGACTGCCATATGATGGCAGTCACAAATAAGAGATATGTGAAGACTGTAATATGATGGCAGTCACACATAAGAGATAGGTGTAGACTGCAATATGATGGCAGTCACACATAAGAGTGTAGACTGCAATATGATGGTAGTCACACATAAGAGTGTAGACTGCAATATGATGGCAGTCACACATAAGAGATATGTGTGGACTGCAATATGATGGCAGTCACACATAAGAGATACGTGTAGACTGCAAAATGATGGCAGTCACACATAAGAGATATGTGTAGACTGCAATATGATGGCAGTCACACATAAGAGATACGTGTAGACTGCAATATGATGGTAGTCACACATAAGAGTGTAGACTGCAATATGATGGCAGTCACACATAAGAGACACGTGTAGACTGCAATATGATGGTAGTCACACATAAGAGATACGTGTGGACTGCAATATGATGGCAGTCACACATAAGAGATACGTGTAGACTGCAATATGATGGCAGTCACACATAAGAGTGTACACTGCAATATGATGGCAGTCACACATAAGAGATACGTGTAGACTGCCATATGATGGCAGTCACACATAAGAGATACGTGTAGACTGCAATATGATGGCAGTCACACATAAGATATATGTGTAGACTGCCATATGATGGCAGTCACACATAAGAGATACGTGAAGACTGTAATATGATGGCAGTCACACATAAGAGATACGTGTAGACTGCAATATGATGGCAGTCACACATAAGAGACACGTGTAGACTGCAATATGATGGCAGTCCCACATAAGAGTGTAGACTGCAATATGATGGCAATCACACATAAGAGATATGTGTAGACTACAATATGATGGCAATCACACATAAGAGATACGTATGGACTGCAATATGATGGCAGTCATACATAAGAGATGCGTGTAGACTGCCATATGATGGCAGTCACACGTAAGAGATATGTGTAGACTGTAATATGATGGCAGTCACACATAAGAGATATGTGTAGACTTCCAAAAGATGGCAGTCACACGTAAGAGATATGTGTAGACTGCAATATGATGGCAGTCACACATAAGAGATACGTGAAGACTGTAATATGATGGCAGTCACACATAAGAGATATGTGTAGACTGCAATATGATGGCAGTCATGCATAAGAGATACGTGTAGACTGCCATATGATGGCAGTCACACATAAGAGATACGTGAAGACTGTAATATGATGGCAGTCACACATAAGAGATACGTGTAGACTGCAATATGATGGCAGTCACACATAAGAGACACGTGTAGACTGCAATATGATGGCAGTCCCACATAAGAGTGTAGACTGCAATATGATGGCAATCACACATAAGAGATATGTGTAGACTACAATATGATGGCAATCACACATAAGAGATACGTATGGACTGCAATATGATGGCAGTCATACATAAGAGATGCGTGTAGACTGCTATATGATGGCAGTCACACGTAAGAGATATGTGTAGACTGCAATATGATGGCAGTCACACATAAGAGATACGTGAAGACTGTAGTATGATGGCAGTCACACATAAGAGATATGTGTAGACTGCAATATGATGGCAGTCATGCATAAGAGATACGTGTAGACTGCCATATGATGGCAGTCACAAATAAGAGATATGTGAAGACTGTAATATGATGGCAGTCACACATAAGAGATAGGTGTAGACTGCAATATGATGGCAGTCACACATAAGAGTGTAGACTGCAATATGATGGTAGTCACACATAAGAGTGTAGACTGCAATATGATGGCAGTCACACATAAGAGATATGTGTGGACTGCCATATGATGGCAGTCACACATAAGAGATACGTGTAGACTGCCATATGATGGCAGTCACACATAAGAGATACGTGTAGACTGCAATATGATGGCAGTCACACATAAGAGATATGTGTAGACTGCCATATGATGGCAGTCACACATAAGAGATATGTGAAGACTGTAATATGATGGCAGTCACACATAAGAGATACGTGTAGACTGTAATATGATGGCAGTCACACATAAGAGATATGTGTAGACTGCAATATGATGGCAGTCACACATAAGAGATACGTGTAGACTGCAATATGATGGTAGTCACACATAAGAGATACGTATGGACTGCAATATGATGGCAGTCATACATAAGAGATGCGTGTAGACTGCCATATGATGGCAGTCACACGTAAGAGATATGTGTAGACTGCAATATGATGGCAGTCACACATAAGAGATACGTGAAGACTGTAATATGATGGCAGTCACACATAAGAGATATGTGTAGACTGCAATATGATGGCAGTCATGCATAAGAGATACGTGTAGACTGCCATATGATGGCAGTCACAAATAAGAGATATGTGAAGACTGTAATTTGATGGCAGTCACACATAAGAGATAGGTGTAGACTGCAATATGATGGCAGTCACACATAAGAGTGTAGACTGCAATATGATGGTAGTCACACATAAGAGACACATGTAGACTGCAATATGATGGCAGTCACACATAAGAGATATGTGTGGACTGCAATATGATGGCAGTCACACATAAGAGATACGTGTAGACTGCAATATGATGGCAGTCACACATAAGAGATACGTGTAGACTGCAATATGATGGCAGTCACACATAAGAGATATGTGTAGACTGCCATATGATGGCAGTCACACATAAGAGATACGTGAAGACTGTAATATGATGGCAGTCACACATAAGAGATACGTGTAGACTGTAATATGATGGCAGTCACACATAAGAGATATGTGTAGACTGCAATATGATGGCAGTCACACATAAGAGATACGTGTAGACTGCAATATGATGGTAGTCACACATAAGAGATACGTATGGACTGCAATATGATGGCAGTCATACATAAGAGATGCGTGTAGACTGCCATATGATGGCAGTCACACGTAAGAGATATGTGTAGACTGCAATATGATGGCAGTCACACATAAGAGATACGTGAAGACTGTAATATGTTGGCAGTCACACATAAGAGATATGTGTAGACTGCAATATGATGGCAGTCATGCATAAGAGATACGTGTAGACAGCCATATGATGGCAGTCACAAATAAGAGATATGTGAAGACTGTAATTTGATGGCAGTCACAAATAAGAGATAGGTGTGGACTGCAATATGATGGCAGTCACACATAAGAGTGTAGACTGCAATATGATGGCAGTCCCACATAAGAGTGTAGACTGCAATATGATGGCAATCACACATAAGAGATATGTGTAGACTACAATATGATGGCAATCACACATAAGAGATACGTATGGACTGCAATATGATGGCAGTCATACATAAGAGATGCGTGTAGACTGCCATATGATGGCAGTCACACGTAAGAGATATGTGTAGACTGCAATATGATGGCAGTCACACATAAGAGATACGTGAAGACTGTAATATGATGGCAGTCACACATAAGAGATATGTGTAGACTGCCAAAAGATGGCAGTCACACGTAAGAGATATGTGTAGACTGCAATATGATGGCAGTCACACATAAGAGATACGTGAAGACTGTAATATGATGGCAGTCACACATAAGAGATATGTGTAGACTGCAATATGATGGCAGTCATGCATAAGAGATACGTGTAGACTGCCATATGATGGCAGTCACAAATAAGAGATATGTGAAGACTGTAATATGATGGCAGTCACACATAAGAGATATGTGTAGACTGCTATATGATGGCAGTCACAACAAAGAGTGTAGACTGCAATATGATGGTAGTCACACATAAGAGTGTAGACTGCAATATGATGGCAGTCACACATAAGAGATATGTGTGGACTGCAATATGATGGCAGTCACACATAAGAGATACGTGTAGACTGCAAAATGATGGCAGTCACACATAAGAGATACGTGTAGACTGCAATATGATGGCAGTCACACATAAGAGATATGTGTAGACTGCCATATGATGGCAGTCACACATAAGAGATACGTGAAGACTGTAATATGATGGCAGTCACACATAAGAGATACGTGTAGACTGTAATATGATGGCAGTCACACATAAGAGATATGTGTAGACTGCAATATGATGGCAGTCACACATAAGAGATACGTGTAGACTGCAATATGATGGTAGTCACACATAAGAGATACGTATGGACTGCAATATGATGGCAGTCATACATAAGAGATGCGTGTAGACTGCCATATGATGGCAGTCACACGTAAGAGATATGTGTAGACTGCAATATGATGGCAGTCACACATAAGAGATACGTGAAGACTGTAATATGTTGGCAGTCACACATAAGAGATATGTGTAGACTGCAATATGATGGCAGTCATGCATAAGAGATACGTGTAGACAGCCATATGATGGCAGTCACAAATAAGAGATATGTGAAGACTGTAATTTGATGGCAGTCACAAATAAGAGATAGGTGTGGACTGCAATATGATGGCAGTCACACATAAGAGTGTAGACTGCAATATGATGGCAGTCCCACATAAGAGTGTAGACTGCAATATGATGGCAATCACACATAAGAGATATGTGTAGACTACAATATGATGGCAATCACACATAAGAGATACGTATGGACTGCAATATGATGGCAGTCATACATAAGAGATGCGTGTAGACTGCCATATGATGGCAGTCACACGTAAGAGATATGTGTAGACTGCAATATGATGGCAGTCACACATAAGAGATACGTGAAGACTGTAATATGATGGCAGTCACACATAAGAGATATGTGTAGACTGCCAAAAGATGGCAGTCACACGTAAGAGATATGTGTAGACTGCAATATGATGGCAGTCACACATAAGAGATACGTGAAGACTGTAATATGATGGCAGTCACACATAAGAGATATGTGTAGACTGCAATATGATGGCAGTCATGCATAAGAGATACGTGTAGACTGCCATATGATGGCAGTCACAAATAAGAGATATGTGAAGACTGTAATATGATGGCAGTCACACATAAGAGATATGTGTAGACTGCTATATGATGGCAGTCACAACAAAGAGTGTAGACTGCAATATGATGGTAGTCACACATAAGAGTGTAGACTGCAATATGATGGCAGTCACACATAAGAGATATGTGTGGACTGCAATATGATGGCAGTCACACATAAGAGATACGTGTAGACTGCAAAATGATGGCAGTCACACATAAGAGATATGTGTAGACTGCAATATGATGGCAGTCACACATAAGAGATACGTGTAGACTGCAAAATGATGGCAGTCATTCATAAGAGATACGTGTAGACTGCAATATGATGGTAGTCACACATAAGAGTGTAGACTGCAATATGATGGCAGTCACACATAAGAGACACGTGTAGACTGCAATATGATGGTAGTCACACATAAGAGATACGTGTAGACTGCAATATGATGGCAGTCACACATAAGAGATACGTGTAGACTGCAATATGATGGCAGTCACACATAAGAGTGTACACTGCAATATGATGGCAGTCACACGTAAGAGATACGTGTAGACTGCCATATGATGGCAGTCACACATAAGAGATACGTGTAGACTGCAATATGATGGCAGTCACACATAAGAGATATGTGTAGACTGCCATATGATGGCAGTCACACATAAGAGATACGTGAAGACTGTAATATGATGGCAGTCCCACATAAGAGATACGTATAGACTGCAATATGATGGCAGTCACACATAAGAGACACGTGTAGACTGCAATATGAAGGCAGTCCCACATAAGAGTGTAGACTACAATATGATGGCAATCACACATAAGAGATACGTATGGACTGCAATATGATGGCAGTCATACATAAGAGATGCGTGTAGACTGCCATATGATGGCAGTCACACGTAAGAGATATGTGTAGACTGCAATATGATGGCAGTCACACATAAGAGATATGTGAAGACTGTAATATGATGGCAGTCACACATAAGAGATATGTGTAGACTGCCAAAAGATGGCAGTCACACGTAAGAGATATGTGTAGACTGCAATATGATGGCAGTCACACATAAGAGATACGTGAAGACTGTAATATGATGGCAGTCACACATAAGAGATAGGTGTAGACTGCAATATGATGGCAGTCACACATAAGAGTGTAGACTGCAATATGATGGTAGTCACACATAAGAGTGTAGACTGCAATATGATGGCAGTCACACATAAGAGATATGTGTGGACTGCAATATGATGGCAGTCACACATAAGAGATACGTGTAGACTGCAAAATGATGGCAGTCACACATAAGAGATACGTGTAGACTGCAAAATGATGGCAGTCATTCATAAGAGATACGTGTAGACTGCAATATGATGGTAGTCACACATAAGAGTGTAGACTGCCATATGATGGCAGTCACAAATAAGAGATATGTGAAGACTGTAATATGATGGCAGTCACACATAAGAGATAGGTGTAGACTGCAATATGATGGCAGTCACACATAAGAGTGTAGACTGCAATATGATGGTAGTCACACATAAGAGTGTAGACTGCAATATGATGGCAGTCACACATACGAGATATGTGTGGACTGCAATATGATGGCAGTCACACATAAGAGATACGTGTAGACTGCCATATGATGGCAGTCACACATAAGAGATACGTGTAGACTGCAATATGATGGCAGTCACACATAAGAGATATGTGTAGACTGCCATATGATGGCAGTCACACATAAGAGATACGTGAAGACTGTAATATGATGGCAGTCACACATAAGAGATACGTGTAGACTGTAATATGATGGCAGTCACACATAAGAGATATGTGTAGACTGCAATATGATGGCAGTCACACATAAGAGATACGTGTAGACTGCAATATGATGGTAGTCACACATAAGAGATACGTATGGACTTCAATATGATGGCAGTCATACATAAGAGATGCGTGTAGACTGCCATATGATGGCAGTCACACGTAAGAGATATGTGTAGACTGCAATACGATGGCAGTCACACATAAGAGATACGTGAAGACTGTAATATGATGGCAGTCACACATAAGAGATATGTGTAGACTGCAATATGATGGCAGTCATGCATAAGAGATACGTGTAGACTGCCATATGATGGCAGTCACAAATAAGAGATATGTGAAGACTGTAATTTGATGGCAGTCACACATAAGAGATAGGTGTAGACTGCAATATGATGGCAGTCACACATAAGAGTGTAGACTGCAATATGATGGTAGTCACACATAAGAGACACATGTAGACTGCAATATGATGGCAGTCACACATAAGAGATATGTGTGGACTGCAATATGATGGCAGTCACACATAAGAGATACGTGTAGACTGCAATATGATGGCAGTCACACATAAGAGATACGTGTAGACTGCAATATGATGGCAGTCACACATAAGAGATATGTGTAGACTGCCATATGATGGCAGTCACACATAAGAGATACGTGAAGACTGTAATATGATGGCAGTCACACATAAGAGATACGTGTAGACTGTAATATGATGGCAGTCACACATAAGAGATATGTGTAGACTGCAATATGATGGCAGTCACACATAAGAGATATGTGTAGACTGCAATATGATGGTAGTCACACATAAGAGATACGTATAGACTGCAATATGATGGCAGTCATACATAAGAGATGCGTGTAGACTGCAATATGATGGCAGTCACACGTAAGAGATATGTGTAGACTGCAATATGGTGGAAGTCACACATAAGAGATACGTGAAGACTGTAATATGATGGCAGTCACACATAAGAGATATGTGTAGACTGCAATATGATGGCAGTCATGCATAAGAGATACGTGTAGACAGCCATATGATGGCAGTCACAAATAAGAGATATGTGAAGACTGTAATTTGATGGCAGTCACACATAAGAGATAGGTGTAAACTGCAACATGATGGCAGTCACACATAAGAGTGTAGACTGCAATATGATGGTAGTCACACATAAGAGACACATGTAAACTGCAATATGATGGCAGTCACACATAAGAGATATGTGTGGACTGCAATATGATGGCAGTCACACATAAGAGATACGTGTAGACTGCAATATGATGGTAGTCACACATAAGAGTGTAGACTGCAATATGATGGCAGTCACACATAAGAGACACGTGTAGACTGCAATATGATGGTAGTCACACATAAGAGATACGTGTAGACTGCAATATGATGGCAGTCACACATAAGAGTGTACACTGCAATATGACGGCAGTCACACATAAGAGATACGTGTAGACTGCCATATGATGGCAGTCACACATAAGAGATACGTGTAGACTGCAATATGATGGCAGTCACACATAAGAGATATGTGTAGACTGCCATATGATGGCAGTCACACATAAGAGATACGTGAAGACTGTAATATGATGGCAGTCACACATAAGAGATACGTGTAGACTGCAATATGATGGCAGTCACACATAAGAGACACGTGTAGACTGCAATATGATGGCAGTCCCACATAAGAGTGTAGACTGCAATATGATGGCAATCACACATAAGAGATAATTGTAGACTACAATATGATGGCAATCACACATAAGAGATACGTATGGACTGCAATATGATGGCAGTCATACATAAGAGATGCGTGTAGACTGCCATATGATGGCAGTCACACGTAAGAGATATGTGTAGACTGCAATATGATGGCAGTCACACATAAGAGATACGTGAAGACTGTAATATGATGGCAGTCACACATAAGAGATATGTGTAGACTGCAATATGATGGCAGTCATGCATAAGAGATACGTGTAGACTGCCATATGATGGCAGTCACAAATAAGAGATATGTGAAGACTGTAATATGATGGCAGTCACACATAAGAGATAGGTGTAGACTGCAATATGATGGCAGTCACACATAAGAGTGTAGACTGCAATATGATGGTAGTCACACATAAGAGACACATGTAGACTGCAATATGATGGCAGTCACACATAAGAGATATGTGTAGACTGCCATATGATGGCAGTCACACATAAGAGATACGTGAAGACTGTAATATGATGGCAGTCACACATAAGAGATACGTGTAGACTGCAATATGATGGCAGTCACACATAAGAGACACATGTAGACTGCAATATTATGGCAGTCACACATAAGAGACACATGTAGACTGCAATATGATGGCAGTCACACATAAGAGATACGTGTAGACTGCCATATGATGGCAGTCACACATAAGAGTGTAGACTGCAATATGATGGCAGTCACACATAAGAGATACATGTAGACTGCAATATGACTCAAGTAAACACCAACATTGTCTATGTTCCATTGAAAATATAGAACGTTACACACGGCGCTCAAAAATCTATCAAAATGTTTTAGTAGGACTTTGGTAAGCTATGAAGCCACACCGCTAGATGGATTGTACTGTGCTTCAACATAGGAGTGTTATTATGGTGTGTGTATAAGGTAAGACATATTATCTGGCGTTTTGTTCCGCAATATTATGCAAAAGCGACTTTTCTTACCTTCTGGTACCTGCTGATGTGTATTTGGGATCTGCATAAGCGCCTTTTGTATGAAAATAGACCTGACTAGACCCGCTCATCGGCAGTGCGCCTTATAATCCGGTGTGCCCTATGGTCCGATGCGTACTGATCAATACAAGCAAAAGCCTCACAGTAAATATGCCAGAATTACCTATAATAAGTACATTTAAAAAAATATTGTATAGAGTAAAATGTATATCTCAACCCACTTCCTAAAAAAGTTCCAAAAATGTTCAAAAATCACACCCGGGTTCGAGTCCCACAAGTCCCGCCTGAGGGACTTGTGGGACTTGCAAGTCCCGGGATGCCCAAAATGTCCATAACGCACCCAGCCGAGTCCCACGGGAAGGCGGGAATAAAAGTGAAACTTGTTATGAATTATTGTGGTCATTTGTATTCATTAGTTTCTTTAAAAAATTAAGTGGGGGAAAAAATCAGGAATAAAAATAGTGAATCAAATGTTTTAGGCCATGTCGCCCAGGTCTATGTTGTACAACATTCTGTATTTTTGGTGTTTTGGTATAGCATCAATACCTTTGACAACTCTAGTAAGAATCTTAGTTTTTTTCATAAAACCTTCCGGGAGTTGAACCTTTTCTCTCTTTTCCTACCATCCTGCCACTTATCTCTAATGCCAATGACGTTCTAATGTCAGAGCTGTGGATTCTTGCGAGGCAGATCAGTAAGTCGAGTTTCTCACTCCTTCCTGGCCTACAGCTTGACGTCCATCCATGTGGAGTTCTTAGCTGATGGATGAAATTGGTATCTGAAACAACTGTAAGGACCTGGCTCAGTGGGTGGAGACCTCTGTGTACTTAACCATTGCCACTGTGAAGCCTGACAGAAGCTTCTATGTTGTGCAGAGGTACAACTTAGATCCGTTACTAGGATCTGGACAGTCTTTCCTTGTGTGAACCACTCCGGGTTTGAGTGCAGTTACTTTCTTTGCCCGGTAGCTGGTCTGGTGCTGTCCAGCTCTTCATACTAGACTCTCTTTTTGGATATCTGCCTCTGGGACGGTCACTTGATCTTGTTCTGAGAGATTGCTGATGGATGTTCTCACATCTCGTAGTCGCTGGGCATTAGAGCTATGTGATACATCCTATTCCCATGCAGTGCGGAACATAAGCATTTGATCCCCTGCTGATTTTGTAACTGTACCGCCTTACGAAGTTATATGAACGGGTCTCATAATCCATTAAATGTTCTATATCGCTTGTCGCCATTAGGGTCACGACAAGCTGGAGCCTATCCCTACACTGTAGACTGGTCATCAGCCAGTCACACCTCTGGACAATTTAGACTCTCCAGTCTCCCTAGGACGCATGTTTTTAGAATGCGGTAGAAAGTTGGGGTCGCTGAGGGAAACTTGACTTCTCAGCTGTTTTTGGACCAGTGTTTTTGAGTTCTCAGGGTACGGACGTACCCTAGAAGGACTGGGGCAATATACTTGTATTGCAAAAAAGTCCATCATTCAGGGATGACCTAACATCCTGAGGGTTCCGAAACACCCCGGAAAGGGTGCCTGTCCTTAAATAGCCTCAGTGCCCAAGGAGGTCTGGAATGCACCTCTTTGGGGGGGCCCGTACTGAGACCTTAAGTGTCCATTTGCGGTCTTTCCTGATACCTCCAAGACAGAGTTAGGGTTAGGGCGAGTCTTAGATATGACCAGAGTATACATGTGTCACATTTTCCCTAAATGACCCCAGAGAAAGTATTTGAAAAGATGCCCAAGTAGAGATTTTGATCCTCAGCCTCCTAACTTTGGGGCCAACAGGCTAAGCATTAGTGCCATGGTTTTGATTTAATTGAGGGAAATAAAAGTTTGCTCCCAAAACAAAACCTGGTTTCGTAGTAGAAGTGGCAGTGTACATATAAACATACACGCACTATCATGAACAATTGGGGACTAGACAGTAGGTACCAAAAAAATGGATTCACATCCAAACCTCGATTCTTACTCATCCCAACCCACGTTTAAGGCCACGTCCGTGCAACCAGAATCAGTTTTTTCTAACCTGTAACCCGTGTTGAAAAACTTTCATTACAATTATTATACCAAATAATACAAGCTGGAATCGGTTTGAATTCAGAATCATGTTAAATCAAGACTTGATTGTGGATTGAATCGGAATAGGATTGAATTGTTAGGTGCCCTGAGAGTCACACCCCTACTAACAATGTACTTGTTCACATCCACGCATATGTAGTTTTTAGCTAACATTGCCGTTTCCACAACCGTATCATAAAAGCATGAATACAACTGTGGATTCTTCTAGAACATCTCACACTCGGGCCAAAGCAGAGGCAGCAGACCAAGCTGCGCAGTCAGCTAGTCAAGACTCAGACATTGCCAGAGCTGTGGCCAAAGAACTCTCACCCAGCTTCTACCAGCCAGGTACTCGTAATGGTATTCAATGTATTGCATAATGCATGTTTACTGTATGTTCCATCCTATTATGTACGTCATATCACATTTGAGTTTCATCCCAGAGGAGGCATACCGTGTGAGTTTGTACAAATTCAGAAGGAACCGTTACAGTTTGGTACTTAGGTTGGTTTTAAGATCAAGTTTGAATCTTAGGGTTTCATTTTGAACTTATTTAAGATGTTTTAATGCAACATAAAACTACTTGAATGTCATTCTCCAATAGATAGAAATCTCCGCCAAATCTTGTGTTGCAGGCCCGGACTATATTCGGCAGAAATACAACGAGCCGGTGGAAGTGAAGGAGATCCCAGACGAGATTAAACCGGAGAAAACTCCTTCAAGTAGCCCTCATTTCTACCGCAAAGGCACAACGCCGTCACATTCGCCATCTCAGAGCCCGGTCCCCAGCCCCACTGCTTCACCGACTCTCATCCAGAAGACTTTATTCAGCAGTAAACCGCCTGCCACCGTCAACCCCCCGAACTCTGCTGGGAGTGACAACAGAACCCCAACGCATGAGTCCTTAACCGCAGGTAAGTTGGCCTTAATATCAACAGGCAGTTGCAGGAGTTTTATTTGAACGGTCAGTCAGTTTAACGTGGGATTGGGCGATACCGCAAATATTGGTATCGACCCAATACTATAATCAAAATTATATACAAAATCCAAAACTAGCGAAGTTGGCACGTTGTGTAAATGGTAAATAAAAACAGAATTCAATGATTTGCAAATCCTTTTCAACTTATATTCAATTGAATAGACTGCAAAGACAAGATATTTAATGGTCAAACGGGTGAACAGGCTAATTGGGAACAGGTGGGTGCCATGATTGGGTATACAAGGATGGGGCGAGCGTCACCACTTTGTCAACAAATGCGTGAGTTTAAGAAAAACATTTCTCAAGCAGCTATTGCAAGGAATTTAGGGATTTCACCATCTACGCTCCGTAATATCATCAAAAGGTTCACAGAATCTGGAGAACTCACTGCACTTAAGCCATGATATTACGCACCTTGGATCCCTCAGGCGGTACTGCATCAAAAAGTGACATCAGTGTGTAAAGGATATCACCACATGGGCTCAGGAACACTTCAGAAAACCACTGTCAGTAACTACGGTTTGTCGCTACATCTGTAAGTGCAAGTTAAAACTCTACTATGCAAAGCCAAAACCATTTATCAACAACACCCAGAAACGCCGCCGGCTTCGCTGGGCCCGAGATCATCCAAGATGGACTGATGCAAAGTGGAAAAGTGTTCTGTGGTCTGACGAGTCCACACTTGAAATTGTTTTTGGAAACTGTAGACATCGTGTCCTCCGGACCAAAGAGGAAAAGAACCATCCGGACTGTTCCAGGTGTACAGTGTAAAAGGCAGCATCTATGATGGTATGGGGGTGTATTAGTGCCCAAGTCACGGGTAACTTACACATCTGTGAAGGCGCCATTAATGCTGAAAAGTAGATACAGGTTTTGGACATCCAAGCGACGTTATCATGGATGCCCCTGCTTATTTCAGCAAGACAATGCCAAGCCACGTGTTACAACAGCGTGACTTCATAGTAAAAAAGTGCGGGTACTAAACTGGCCTGCCTGTAATCTTGTCTTTGCAGTCTATTCAATTGAATATAAGTTGAAAAGGATTTGTTGTATTCTCTTTTTATTTAGCATTTACACAACGTGACTACTTCACTGCTTTTGGGTTTTGTTGGAGTAAACCAAGAACCGCCACATTAGCTCATGATCCAGTAGGTCCACTGGTAGGCTCCTGTGACGGGTGGTTGCAGTCATCTAGAGGTGTTATAGCATGTTGGTTGAAGTATTTGATGTGACTTTTTCTCTTTACAAAACAGGAATTACAAAGGATGCATCGAAACTTTCTCTCAAACAGGAAGGGAGGCAACAGGCGCCAACGTACTCACCCACCAAGGTAGCCGTGCCGGTCAGTGGTTTCCCGAGCAATGGACAGATCCACTCCCAGTACCACGGTTACTACGTCAAGGATGTGAAGATGTTGCCGCCGGAAGAACCGGTTGACCTGGAGGATGATTTCCACCCGTCGAGCCTGGCGCGCTTGCCTCCTCCTCCCAAAAAAACGTGGGCGGCGCCGGCCAAGGTGACGCCGGCGCCGAGTCCTACCCCGGTCCCGCAGAAGGCGAACAGCAGAGCTCCGGAGCCTTCCAAAATGAAAGTGCCGGAATCGAGCAAACCGAGGACTTTGGCAGAAACCAAGAAAGCGAGTGTGGAAATTAGTCCTGAAATTGTAGAGGAAACGTCGGTAAGTCATTTAACACGAGTTTGACTATTG
This sequence comes from Entelurus aequoreus, assembly GCF_033978785.1. NCBI lineage: Eukaryota > Metazoa > Chordata > Actinopteri > Syngnathiformes > Syngnathidae > Entelurus > Entelurus aequoreus. The sequence goes on along the minus strand of NC_084744.1, from coordinate 32,337,353 downwards.
AATCACCGACTTCTCAAACCTGGTGTGATACTGGAGCGGCAGTTATGGCGATGAAACCAACCCTCTGAATTCTTTGGATCGTGTATTAAATTACCAATATGGACTTTATGAAGTAGAAACGTTAACCCTTACTTCTGTTTGGTCCCCCAGGGTCCTAACTCTATCCTGGTGTTGCTGGTGATGCTACTGAACGTTGGTCTGGCTATCATTTTTGTCCATTTCCTCACCTGACCAAATTTGACCTCAGGTAAGGAACAATAGGACGGGTTTTTGGCGGGTACAAAATACATGTATTCATTTGTTAAATCTCTTCTCTTAGTCTGGTGTTGGTCACATATGCTCGTGGTCGGTGGCTAAACACGATGCAAATATACCGTATTTCCTTGAATAGCCGCAGGGGCGCTAATTAATTTAAAACCTCTTCTCACCCCTGCGTTTACCAAAAGCAGGCGAGATTGCCATGCATGCGGTAATTATTTTAAAACCTCTTCTCACTCCGGCGCTTACCTTATCATGAAAAGTACATTTAATAAAAAAAACTTTATTATGGTCTTACCTTTAGGTATAAATGAGTCCATGTCAGCTCCTTTTGAAGAAAAGCATCGATATAGAAGTCTTCCTTATCTTTCTTCAGTTTTAAAAGTCTCTCTGTCTCGATGGAGATCTTCCTTTTAAGTATTACCTCCTGCTTCGATTGAAAGTCCAGTTTAGAAAACTGTTTTATTTTAGATATGTAATCCTCCATGGTAAAATAAATGGCTGCGCACTATTGCTGCTGTTGTCTTCTTCTGCAGCACAGGTCTTCTGCAGTACCTGCAGTCGCAAGAAGGATCACTAGCGCCCTCTACCACCAGGAGGCGGGAGTCATTTAATGACTCATGTTTGACCCGGCGGAAGTGCCAAGCATGCGCTAATTATTTTGCGAAACGAGTTTGACCCAGCTGTAATTCCAGGCATGCGAATACCATATTCCCGGCGCCAATTCAAGGAAATACGGTAATAAATTTTTTGCGCAGTCGTTGTTATTCTGGCACCGCCTCTTTATGAAATATTACTCTCCAAATCAGGGGTGTCCAAAGTTATCAATCGTTAGCATTCTATTCTGCTAGCTTTTTTGCTAATTTTGCAGGCACGCTGTACACCCCGGCGTCAAATATTTTGTGACTTGACAAATGACGCCTGTTAGCATGTTAACATTAGTATGCTCGCTAATTTTGTGGGTACACACCTCAGTCATATTTTTGTGCTTGATGCATGCTAACGTTGGCATGCTCGCCTTTTAAACACATTTTTAGGTACACACCTCAGAGTAATATATTTGGGTTTTTGACGCATGTTACAGTTAGCATTTTAGCACGCTAACATTAGCATGGTAGCTTATTTAGCAAATATGCACCTCGGTGTTGTATATTTTGGTATAAACGCTAACTGTAAGCATGCTACAACATGTTAGCATAGTACTGTTAGCATGGTAGCCTTTTGTTTTTAACAAATTTTGCTTATTTGTCTGTTACTTGACGCTAGTTGGCCAGCGTGTTCACTGTTATCATTTCAGTTCGTCTTCGGATCTTCAGCATTCACACAAAATTTCTACTGAAATTGCCTTTTGTTAGTTCTTTTTTTTAAATAAATATATATATTGTACTGGTTTTAAAGCCGACAATGACCAAAATGGCCTTAGCATTCTTCGATTTGTGTCTGTGACCCACAGCAGAAAACGTGTGTGCACTTTTGCTTTAAATCATGAGTGTTCCAAAGCTTGTCACTTGGCAACTCTAACAGTTTATAATAATAATAAGAATAATAATAGATTTTATTTGTAAAAATCACTTTCCATTGAGCAATCAACCTCAAAGTGCTACAGTGTATTAAAAAAATAAATAAAAAGATAATAAAATTTAAAAAAATAAAAACTACAACACATATATCTTAAAAAAAAAAAGGCTTTTTTAAAAATAAGGGTTTTTAAGCCTTTTTTAAAAGCATCCACAGTCTATGGTGCCCTCAGGTGGTCAGGGAGAGCGTTCCACAGACTGGGAGCGCCGGAGCAGAAAGCCCGGTCTCCCATTGTTCGTAGCTTTGTCCTCGGAGGTTGGAGGAGGTTAGTCTGTCCGGAGCGGAGGTGTCGTGTGGAGGATTTGGGGGTGAGCAGTTCTTTGAGGTAGAGGGGGGCATTTCCATAGAGGCACTGGTTTCAGCGTCTTCCGCGGGATTTGCTATGGATTAAAGTCTGTAGACTGGCGAGGCCTCGCTTGGGTCTCATGTTCTTCTTCTGGAAACACTCCACTATTGCCTTGCTTGTAAGATTTGGACCACTGTCCTGCTGGAAGACCCTTGAGGGCGATACCGGCCTTGATCGTCGCCATATCAGTGCAGTAGAGTCTTCTGTACTCTTAAAACAGAAACCGCCCTATAGAGGAATGTTTGACAGTGGGATGTTGAATTTGGACTTGTAATTAGCATCCAAACATGGCGAGCTGATGGCAAAGAGATCAGTTCTGGTCTCTTCGGACCACAAGTGGACTGATTATCCAGCTTACAAAGTATTTTCAAAAACAAGAACTGGGTGCACCAATGTGATACATACAGCTTCAGATACATCCCGACACCCCCGCTAATATTTGGTTGAATTCTGGAGGGAAGTTTGGTGGAGTTCATTTAAATTGCTTGGTTCTCTGGCACGGACCCGTCTGCTAAACATAGTCCACAAATGTTCAGTTGGGTTGCAGCTCTGAGAAGGTCATTGCCCAAGCTTAATATTAGCATGCTTCATCCCAGGGGTGTCTAAAGTCTTTCCACCAAGGGCCACAGACTGAAAAGTCAAAGTATGATCATTGATTATTGTGTAGAAAGTAAAAGCTAAAAACAGACATTAGTTTTAGTTAAAGACAACATTTGTGTCAGCTTTGTATGATTAGTGTAATTGTTGTTGTTGTTGGTTCCTTTCTTGGTTGGCTCTTTGCTTGGTTCGTTGGCCGGTTTGTTTGTATGTTAGTTGGTTGGTTCATTTGTATGTTTGTTTGTTCATTGTCGGCTTGTTTGTTTGTTGGTTGGTTGGTTGGTGTGTATGTTTGTTAGTTGGCTGACTTGGATTGTTTGTATGTTTGTTTGTTCATTGGTTGGTTGGTTGCTTTGTTTGTTCATTTGTTAATTGGTTGGCTCATTTGTTTGTTTGTTGGTTCATGTGTATGTTTGTTTGTTAATTGGTTGGCTTGTTTGTTGGTTGGTTGGTTGGTTTGTATGTTTGTTAGTTGGCTGACTGTTTTGTTTGTTAATTGGTTGGTTGGGTGCTTTGTTTATTCCTTTGTTCATTGGTTGGCTCATTTGTTTGTTTGTTGGTTCATTTGTATGTTTGTTTGTTAATTGGTTGGCTTGTTTGTTTGTTGGTTGGTTCGTTTGTATGTTTGATTGTTGACTGACTGGTTTGTTTGTATGTTTGTTTGTTTATTGGTCGGCTTGTTTGTTGGTTGGTTAATTGGTTGGTTGGTTGGTTGGTTGGTTCATTTGTATGTTTGTTGTTTCATTTGTATGTTTGTTTGTTGGCTGACTGGTTTGTTTGTATGTTAGTTAGTTCATTGATGGGCTACTTTGTTGGTTGGTTGGTTCATTTGTATGTTTGTTTGTTCATTGGTCGGCTTTTTTGTTTGTTAGTTGCTGACTGGTTTGTTTGTTCATTGATTGGCTTGTTTGTTTGTTGGTTGGTTCATTTGTATGTTTGTTTGTTCATTGGTTGGCTTGTTTGTTGGTTGGTTGGTTCATTTGTTTGTTGGTTCATATGTATGTTTGTATGTTTGTTTGTTCATTGGTCGGCTCGTTTGTTTGTTGGTTGGTTGGTTCATTTGTACGTTTGTTTGTTCATTGGTCGGCTTGTTTGTTTGTCTGTTGGTTGGTTGGTCCATTTGTATGTTTGTTTGTTTATTGGTCGGCTTGTTTGTTGGTTGGTTGGTTCATTTGTATGCTTGTTTGTTAGTTGGCTGACTGGTTTGTTTGTTTGTTCATTGATCGACTTGTTTGTTGGTTGGTTAATTTGTATGTTTGTTTATTCGTTGGTCAGCTTGTTTGTTGGCTGACTAGCTTGTTTGTATGTTTGTTTGTTTATTGGTTGGCTCGTTTGTTTGTTTGTTGTTTGGTCTGTTTGTTGGTTCATCTGTTGGTTTGTATGTTCATGGGTTGGTTGGTTGGTTTGTTTGTTGAATGGCTGACTGGTTTGTTTGTTCATTGGTCTGCTCGTTTGTTGGCTTGTTGTTTGTTTGTTGGTTTGTATGTTCATGGGTTGGTTGGTTGGTTTGTATGTGTGTTAGTTGGCTGACTGGTTTGTTTGTTTGTTCATTGGTCAGCTTGTTTGTTTGTTGGTTCATTTGTTGGTTTGTATGTTCATGGGTTGGTTTGTTGGTTCGTTTGTATGTTTGTTAGTTGGCTGACTGGTTTGTTTGTTCATTGGTCGGCTCGTTTGTGTGTTTGTTGCTTGGTTGTTTGGTTCGTTTGTTTGTTGGTTTGTATGTTCATGGGTTGGTTGGTTGGTTGATTTGCAAAATATCTCAAAGTTATGGGCAGATGTTTATGAAACGTTCAGAAGATAGGGAAAGGAACAACCTGCTTCTGATCATTTCTACTACGTTACCTTACATCATTCACGTGTGTGTGTGTGTGTGTGTGTGTGTGTGTGTGTGTGTGTGTGTGTGTGTGTGTGTGTGTGTGTGTGTGATGTGTGGATGACCGACAAGAGTGCTCACGCCGTTTCTTTCATTCCCCATTGGATAACTGCAAAAGTTAGGTAATATAGTGAAGAGGTTAATTCGGCCTGCTTACGTTGATATAATCAATAAAAGCCTGAATAGTAAAAACCCTCTGAAGAAGGCTGCAGAGGCAAGGTAGTGAAAACGTGTCAGGTACAAACAATTTGACCATTCAGGCTTGTATAGACGAACCTTGTGTATACAGTATATCAAAAAGTTCGGGGCGGATCTTCATCTGACTTTCAGGAAGTGGGATAAGCAACAAGTGATCAGGACATGTTTAGTATTGGGAGATAGGACCTGGTGGTGGTTTGCGCTCTTTGAGTACTATTCTATGTATTTTATGCATATTGAATTGTCAGATAGTTGTCAGTACATTACATATGTTTGCTCTTATTTCTTAAATTCTTACTGTTATTGTTGTTGTTGTTGTTGGCCACACTCCTGTTTTATCCGCTCTAAAAAACAGTTTTGGGATCGTTGTCATGCTGGAACACCTGATTGTGTCCCTGCAGGATTTCAAAAAGCCAGATTTCACGTTAGCTTTTAAAAACGCTACGGCAAAAGTTACCTGGATTGATGCTGTTTTGTTCTCAATAACATTGCATCGGCTTATGATTTTATTCATATATTAGAATAGAATAGAATAGAATAGAATAGAATAGAATAGAATAGAAGGTACTTTATTGATCCCTGGGGAAATTCAGCACCACAGTTCTCTCACAATAGACAATAAACACTTTGGTATTTTTTACATGTGAATAATATAAATACAGCATTATTCACATGTGAATAATATAAATACAGTCTATTATACAGCATTATTTACATGTGAATAATATAAATACAGTCTATTATACAGCATTATTCACATGTGAATAATATAAATACAGTCTATTATACAGCTTTATTCACATGTGAATAATATAAATAGTTTATTATACAGCATTATTTACATGTGAATAATATAAATACAGTCTATTATACAGCATTATTCACATGTGAATAATATAAATACAGTCTATTATACAGCTTTATTCACATGTGAATAATATAAATACAGTCTATTATACAGCATTATTTACATGTGAATAATATAAATACAGTCTATTATACAGCATTATTCACATGTGAATAATATAAATACAGTCTATTGTGCAGCATTATTCACATGTGAATAATATAAATACAGTCTATTATACAGCATTATTAACATGTGAATAATATAAATACAGTCTATTATAAAGCATTATTCACATGTGAATAATATAAATACAGTCTATTATACAGCATTATTCACATGTGAATAATACAAATACAGTCTATTATACAGCATTATTAACATGTGAATAATACAAATACAGTCTATTATACAGCATTATTCACAAGTGAATAACATAAATACAGTCTATTATACAGCATTAGTCACATGTGAATAACATAAATACAGTCTATTATACAGCATTATTCACATGTGAATAACATAAATACAGTCTATTATACAGCATTATTCACATGTGAATAATATAAATACAGTCTATTATACAGCATTATTCGCATGTGAATAACATAAATACCGTCTATTATACAGCATTATTCACATGTGAATAACATGAATACAGTCTATTATACAGCATTATTCACATGTGAATAACATGAATACAGTCTATTATACAGCGATATTCGCATGTCAATAATATAAATACAGTCTATAATACAGAATTATTCACATGTGAATAATATAAATACAGTTTATTATACAGCATTATTCACATGTGAATAATATAAATACAGTCTATTATACAGCATTATTCAAATATGAATAATATAAATACAGTCTATTATACAGCATTATTCACATGTGACTAACATAAATACAGTCTATTATACAGGATTATTCACATGTGAATAACATAAATACAGTCTATTATACAGCATTATTCACATGTGAATAACATAAATACAGTCTATTATACAGCATTATTCACATGTGAATAATATAAATACAGTCTATTATACAGCATTATTCAAATATGAATAATATAAATACAGTCTATTATACAGCATTATTCACATGTGACTAACATAAATACAGTCTATTATACAGCATTATTCACATGTGAATAACATAAATACAGTCTATTATACAGCATTATTCACATGTGAATAACAAATACAGTCTATTATACAGCATTATTCACATGTGAATAACATAAATACAGTCTATTATACAGCATTATTCACGTGTGAATAACATAAATACAGTCTATTACGGCGTGGCGTAGTGGGTAGAGCAACCGTGCCAGAAACCTGAGGGTTGCAGGTTCGCTCCCCGCCTCTTACCTTCCAAAAATCGCTGCCGTTGTGTCCTTGGGCAGGACACTTCACCCTTTGCCCCCGGTGCCACTCACACCGGTGAAATGAATGATGAATAATAGGTGGTGGTCGGAGGGGCCGTAGGCGCAAATTGCAGCCACGCTTCCATCAGTATACCCCAGGGCAGCTGTGGCTACGAAAGTAGCTTACCACCACCAGGTGTGAATGATTGATGGGGTTCAGAAGAACATGTAAAGCGACTTTGGGTACTTAGAAAAGCGCTATATAAATCCCAGGTATTATTATTATTATTATTATTATACAGCATTATTCACATGTGAATAACATAAATACAGTCTATTATACAGCATTATTCACATGTGAATAATATAAATACAGTCCATTATACAGCATTATTTACATGTGAATAATATAAATACAGTCTATTATACAGAATTATTTGCATGTGAATAATATAAATACAGTCTATTATACAGCATTATTCAAATATGAATAATATAAATACAGTCTATTATACAGAATTATTCACATGTGAATAACTTAAATACAGTCTATTATACAGCATTATTCACATATGAATAATATAAATACAGTCTATTATACAGCATTATTCACATGTGAATAAATTAAATACAGTCCATTATACCGCATTATTTACATGTGAATAATATAAATACAGTCTATTATACAGAATTATTTGCATGTGAATAATATAAATACAGTCTATTATACGGCATTATTCACATGTGAATAATATAAATACAGTCTATTGTGCAGCATTATTCACATGTGAATAATATAAATACAGTCTATTATACAGCATTATTAACATGTGAATAATATAAATACAGTCTATTATAAAGCATTATTCACATGTGAATAATATAAATACAGCATTATTCACATGTGAATAACATAAATACAGTCTATTATACAGCATTATTCACATATAAATAATATAAATACAGTCTATTATACAGCATTATTCACATGTGAATAATATAAATACAGTCCATTATACAGCATTATTTACATGTGAATAATATAAATACAGTCTATTATACAGAATTATTTGCATGTGAATAATATAAATACAGTCTATTGTGCAGCATTATTCACATGTGAATAATATAAATACAGTCTATTATACAGCATTATTAACATGTGAATAATATAAATACAGTCTATTATAAAGCATTATTCACATGTGAATAATATAAATACAGCATTATTCACATGTGAATAATATAGATAGTCTATTATACAGTATTATTCACATGTGAATAACATAAATACAGTCTATTATACAGCATTATTCACATGTGAATAATATAAATACAGTCTATTATACAGCATTATTCACATGTGAACAATATAAATACAGTCTATTATACAGCATTATTCACATGTGAATAATATGAATACAGTCAATTATACAGCATTATTCACATGTGAATAACATGAATACAGTCTATTATACAGCATTATTCACATGTGAATAATATAAATACAGTTTATTATACAGCATTATTCACATGTGAATAATATAGATACAGTCTATTATACAGTATTATTCACATGTGAATAACATAAATACAGTCTATTATACAGCATTATTCACATGTGAATAATATAAATACAGTCTATTATACAGCATTATTTACATGTGAATAATATAAATACAGTCTATTATACAGCATTATTCACATGTGAATAATATAAATACAGTCTATTATACAGCTTTATTCACATGTGAATAATATAAATAGTTTATTATACAGCATTATTTACATGTGAATAATATAAATACAGTCTATTATACAGCATTATTCACATGTGAATAATATAAATACAGTCTATTATACAGCTTTATTCACATGTGAATAATATAAATACAGTCTATTATACAGCATTATTTACATGTGAATAATATAAATACAGTCTATTATACAGCATTATTCACATGTGAATAATATAAATACAGTCTATTGTGCAGCATTATTCACATGTGAATAATATAAATACAGTCTATTATACAGCATTATTAACATGTGAATAATATAAATACAGTCTATTATAAAGCATTATTCACATGTGAATAATATAAATACAGTCTATTATACAGCATTATTCACATGTGAATAATACAAATACAGTCTATTATACAGCATTATTAACATGTGAATAATACAAATACAGTCTATTATACAGCATTATTCACAAGTGAATAACATAAATACAGTCTATTATACAGCATTAGTCACATGTGAATAACATAAATACAGTCTATTATACAGCATTATTCACATGTGAATAACATAAATACAGTCTATTATACAGCATTATTCACATGTGAATAATATAAATACAGTCTATTATACAGCATTATTCGCATGTGAATAACATAAATACCGTCTATTATACAGCATTATTCACATGTGAATAACATGAATACAGTCTATTATACAGCATTATTCACATGTGAATAACATGAATACAGTCTATTATACAGCGATATTCGCATGTCAATAATATAAATACAGTCTATAATACAGAATTATTCACATGTGAATAATATAAATACAGTTTATTATACAGCATTATTCACATGTGAATAATATAAATACAGTCTATTATACAGCATTATTCAAATATGAATAATATAAATACAGTCTATTATACAGCATTATTCACATGTGACTAACATAAATACAGTCTATTATACAGGATTATTCACATGTGAATAACATAAATACAGTCTATTATACAGCATTATTCACATGTGAATAACATAAATACAGTCTATTATACAGCATTATTCACATGTGAATAATATAAATACAGTCTATTATACAGCATTATTCAAATATGAATAATATAAATACAGTCTATTATACAGCATTATTCACATGTGACTAACATAAATACAGTCTATTATACAGCATTATTCACATGTGAATAACATAAATACAGTCTATTATACAGCATTATTCACATGTGAATAACAAATACAGTCTATTATACAGCATTATTCACATGTGAATAACATAAATACAGTCTATTATACAGCATTATTCACGTGTGAATAACATAAATACAGTCTATTACGGCGTGGCGTAGTGGGTAGAGCAACCGTGCCAGAAACCTGAGGGTTGCAGGTTCGCTCCCCGCCTCTTACCTTCCAAAAATCGCTGCCGTTGTGTCCTTGGGCAGGACACTTCACCCTTTGCCCCCGGTGCCACTCACACCGGTGAAATGAATGATGAATAATAGGTGGTGGTCGGAGGGGCCGTAGGCGCAAATTGCAGCCACGCTTCCATCAGTATACCCCAGGGCAGCTGTGGCTACGAAAGTAGCTTACCACCACCAGGTGTGAATGATTGATGGGGTCAGAAGAACATGTAAAGCGACTTTGGGTACTTAGAAAAGCGCTATATAAATCCCAGGTATTATTATTATTATTATTATTATACAGCATTATTCACATGTGAATAACATAAATACAGTCTATTATACAGCATTATTCACATGTGAATAATATAAATACAGTCCATTATACAGCATTATTTACATGTGAATAATATAAATACAGTCTATTATACAGAATTATTTGCATGTGAATAATATAAATACAGTCTATTATACAGCATTATTCAAATATGAATAATATAAATACAGTCTATTATACAGAATTATTCACATGTGAATAACTTAAATACAGTCTATTATACAGCATTATTCACATATGAATAATATAAATACAGTCTATTATACAGCATTATTCACATGTGAATAAATTAAATACAGTCCATTATACCGCATTATTTACATGTGAATAATATAAATACAGTCTATTATACAGAATTATTTGCATGTGAATAATATAAATACAGTCTATTATACGGCATTATTCACATGTGAATAATATAAATACAGTCTATTGTGCAGCATTATTCACATGTGAATAATATAAATACAGTCTATTATACAGCATTATTAACATGTGAATAATATAAATACAGTCTATTATAAAGCATTATTCACATGTGAATAATATAAATACAGCATTATTCACATGTGAATAACATAAATACAGTCTATTATACAGCATTATTCACATATAAATAATATAAATACAGTCTATTATACAGCATTATTCACATGTGAATAATATAAATACAGTCCATTATACAGCATTATTTACATGTGAATAATATAAATACAGTCTATTATACAGAATTATTTGCATGTGAATAATATAAATACAGTCTATTGTGCAGCATTATTCACATGTGAATAATATAAATACAGTCTATTATACAGCATTATTAACATGTGAATAATATAAATACAGTCTATTATAAAGCATTATTCACATGTGAATAATATAAATACAGCATTATTCACATGTGAATAATATAGATAGTCTATTATACAGTATTATTCACATGTGAATAACATAAATACAGTCTATTATACAGCATTATTCACATGTGAATAATATAAATACAGTCTATTATACAGCATTATTCACATGTGAACAATATAAATACAGTCTATTATACAGCATTATTCACATGTGAATAATATGAATACAGTCAATTATACAGCATTATTCACATGTGAATAACATGAATACAGTCTATTATACAGCATTATTCACATGTGAATAATATAAATACAGTTTATTATACAGCATTATTCACATGTGAATAATATAGATACAGTCTATTATACAGTATTATTCACATGTGAATAACATAAATACAGTCTATTATACAGCATTATTCACATGTGAATAATATAAATACAGTCTATTATACAGCATTATTCACATGTGAATAATATAAATACAGTCTATTATACAGCATTATTCACATGTGAATAATATAAATACAGTCAATTATACAGCATTATTCACATGTGAATAACATGAATACAGTCTATTATACAGCATTATTCACATGTGAATAATATAAATACAGTTTATTATACAGCATTATTCACATGTGAATAATATAAATACAGTCTATTATACAGCATTATTCACATGTGAATAATATAGTCTATTATACAGCATTATTCACATGTGAATAATATAAATACAGTCTATTATACAGCATTATTCACATGTGAATAATATAGTCTATTATACAGCATTATTCACATGTGAATAATATAAATACAGTCTATTATACAGCATTATTAACAACATATATGCATTATTAACAACATATGATTATTAACAACCTTCTTTCTGATATTAACCCCTAAATGGACTGGATTCCGTCCGATTGATTTCCCCCCCAGTTTGGTAAAGACTGAGAGAGTTGAGGAATGCTCATCAAAGACTTATTTGGAACATCCCACAGGTGAACAGGCTAATTGGGAACAGGTGGGTGCCATGATTGGGTATAAAAGCAGCTTCCATGAAATGCTCAGTCATTCACAAACAAGGACGGGGCGAGGGGTCACCACTGTGTCAACAAATGCCTGAGCAAATTGTTTAAGAACAACATTTCTCAACCAGCTATAGCAAGGAATTTAGGGATTTCACCATCTACGCTCCGTAATGTCATCAAAAGGTTCAGAGAATCTGGAGAAATCACTGCACGTAAGCCATGATATTACAGGGGGTACTGCATCAAAAATCAGTGTGTAAACGATATCACCATGTGGGCTCAGGAACACTTCAGAAAACCACTGTCAGTAACTACAGTTGGTCGCTACATCTGGAAGTGCAAGTTAAAACTCTTACTATGCAAAGCCAAAGCATTTTATCAACAACACCCAGAAACGCAGCCGGCTTCGCCGGGCCCGAGCTCATCTAAGATGGACTGATGCAAAGTGGAAAAGTGTTCTGTGGTCTGAGGAGTCCACATTTCAAATAGTTTTTGGAAACTGTGGACGTCGTGTCCTCCGGACCAAAGAGGAAGAGAACCATCTCGGCGCAAAGTGTAAAAGGCA
>NC_084744.1:32260006-32317506 GCF_033978785.1 Entelurus aequoreus | reverse complement strand
GTCAGGACTCTGTGCAGGCCAGTCAATCCCACAGCACAGTTCCATGCTGGAAATCACTGAGAGCGGCCCATTCTTTCACAAATGTCTGCGGAAACAGTTTCCATGCCTAAGTGCTTGATTTGATACACCTGTGGCCGGGCCGAGTGATTAGTGATTCTCATCATTTTTACTTGATAGAAGCTACATTTAATGTTTGCGGTTACAAGAGCGCAAATATGCTGACACGGCTGTCCTTTCTAGACGTACGCAGAACAGTTGCAGCCTTGCTAGATCACACTGCACGTGGTCTGCATGTCATTTGCATATTCAAGAGGATGGACATGCTCCTTCGCTCACGAGCTTAGTGGATCACGTGTTTTAGTCTTCAGTAGACCAGGCCCTCTGTCTTTCCTTAGCAGAACATCTTGTCCTGCTGAGCAGAGTTCCCTGAGCTCTTCAGTCCTGTGGTTTTTAGGAAGTGCAGATGTTCCTGCTACTAAAACTCATCAACACCAAGAAGGTTCTCCGGCACTTTTTGAAGTTTAGTGTTTGTGTCCTAATATGATGCTCTTTTTTAGTCCTCCTCTGGATATATATATATATATATATATATATATATATATATATATATATATATATATATATATATATATATATATATATATATATATATATATATATATATATATATATATATATATATATATATATATATATATATCCGTCAATTACAAGTTTGTAATATTAATTGTATTTAATTGTTTTGTTTTGTTTGTTATGCCCTTTAAATTTTTTTTTAAAAATAACACATTATTTTTTTTATGGCAAACACACAAAATATGCAATATTTTCCCCAAAATAAAACATTTCAATATTTGATGTGAAGTTGAACAGGTCAATAATTCATAACAACATTGATTTTGATTCATTATTATTTTGGGAGCAATGACAGATTTAAATACAAATATTTATGTTATTAGGGTAAATATTGCAACTTTTTGCAAACAAACGTGTTTTTAAAATGCTGGTTTTGACAAAAGGAAGTCAATAATGATTTCTTTAGTGCATGGACACAAAGTGGGTGTGGTTGAGGTGTAGGGTCAGGGTGGGGGGGGGGCTTCAGCAGTTTAATAATAATAATAAATCCATCATATTAAAGACTACATAAACAAAGACTTCAGGCTTGTCTGAGCAATGAGATGGTTTCTCCTGCCAATCACAGCCAGTGTCACCTTCCTGCCAAACACTCAGCGGCTAAAAGCGACTCACGTGTGGCCCCTGGCGGCCATCAGTGGTATTACACCCACATGGTTTCAGGAGGCAGAGTTGGACTTCTAGAAAGGATGCATCGCTCACACCTAAAAATAAAATGACTCCAAATTTCCAAGACTTTATTAACCAAGTCTGGACTCTTTAGGAGCAAAGGAGTCTGCTCCTAAAGTTGGACCTGCTCTGCCACCTGGTGGTCATAATGGTGGTCTGCCACCCGGTGGTCACAATGGTGGTCACACATGGTGGTCACACTGGTGGTCACAATGGTGGCCACACCTGGTGGTCATAATGGTGGTCTGCCACCTGGTGGTCATAATGGTGGTCTGCCACCTGGTGGTCATAATGGTGGTCTGCCACCTGGTGGTCACAGTGGTGGTCACACTGGTGGCCACAATGGTGGCCACAATGGTGGTCACACAATGGTGGTCACACATGGTGGTCACACGTGGTGGTCACAATGGTGGTCACACGTGGTGGTCACATTTGGTGGCCACACTGGTGGTCACAATGGTGGTCACATTGGTGGTCTGCCACCTGGTGGTCATACCTGGTGGTCACACTGGTGGTCACACAGGTGAGAAGGCACTTAGGAGGGTTTTTAATACAAATAGTTAATTGTATTTGCTCTCATCAGAGTTAAAACTGGATATTTGGGAGATTTTGTGACCTGCTTTGAAAATATTTGATTATCATTCTGAAGGCAGAAACTAAACTTTTTTTTTACATCAAATTATGCTGACAATTTTGTTGAATACAATTTTTGAGGAACATTTGTGTGTTTAAAAATTCAGTTTGTCAAAACGCTGTTTTGAAATTCAGCGTTGAAATAAATCACTGTTAAAAAAATTCAGTGGAGAAAAATGCACTGATTTGTTTTACACTGAATATTTCTGCCCCGATTTTTTTTACATATAATTTTTTTTAACTGAATATTTACACATTTTTATTTTTTCTGCACTGAATTTTCCCACGCTGATTTTTTTTTTTTTTTACACTGTATTTTTAAACAATGAACTTTCAAGTTACACTTAAAATGTTTGCACATTTTTTTCTGCACTGAAATTTTTCTGCAATAATTTTTTCAACTGAAGATTTTTACCATTATTTTTTACACTTAACTTATTCCCACTGATTTTTATACATAATTTTTACACACTGAATATGTTTACATTTCTTTTTTCTGCACTGTTTTTTTTTTTTTTGCAGAATTTTTCTGTTCTGAATTTTATTACAGTGATTTTAATACTGACTTTTTACACACTGAATTTTTTCTGCAATAATTTTTTTTATATTGTTTATTTTTCAGCTGAATTTTTATAGTATTATGTTTTTTAAATTTTTTTACAGTTTTTCCCACTGATTTTTTTATACTGAATTTTTACACACTGAATATTTTTACACGTTTATTTTTTCTGCACTGAATTTTATTACGCTGATTTTTTTACACTATATTTTTAAACAATGAACTTTTTACACTGATTTTTTCTCCAACCTTTTTTTAAATTTTTTTATTGAAGTTTTCTGCACTGGAAATGTTTTACAATTAATTCTTATAGACTGATGTTTTTAAAACTGATTTTTTTTTTGTTCTGAATTTTATTACAATGATTTTTATACTGAATTTTTACACACTGAATTTTTTTTAGATATAATTTATCTGCACCTATTTTTTTACATCGAATTTTTTTTTAATGAATATTTAAACACTGAATATTTTTAAATGTTTATTTTTTTCTGCACTGAATTTTCTTAAGGTGATTTTATTAAACTGTATTTTTAAACAATGAACTTTTTAATCACACAGAAATTTTTTACAATTTTTTTCTGCACTGAATGTTTTTCTTTTATTTCTCTACTGATTTTTTTAGACTGAATTTTTACACACTGAATATTTTTACATTGAATTTGTATACACTGAATTTTCACCAACTGCATTTTTAATGTGTTCATCTAATAAAACTATCAGCATAATTTGATGAAAAAGATTAAATTTGCAAAATTCAAAAAGTCATTCGCATGATTTCAGTGTTAAAAAAGCACTTTCACAATAAAAGCACAAATGAACCTTTATAAATAATTGTATATTTTTAATGTGATTTATTAAGCATCCAAAAATAATCCAAAATTATTCGGATTTGATCCAAAATATTCAAGAATTCATTAAAAAAGACACTTTTCTTGTATTTTTAATTGAGTTATTAACAAAAAGGGTTAAGGTTTGCAGCTACACAACAGCTAAGTATTTTTTAAATGGATTCTTGAACAATTTGAACAGATTCAAAATGAGAAAAAAAAGAATCGTGATTCGGAAGTGAATCGATTCTCCAACAAATACCATTTAAAAAATGTTTTAGGTGAAGTCATTCCACCGCAGGTATGCTGTGGGTCTAAAAAAAAATGTGGAATTATGTTTCAGCGAGATATTTCTGGAGCAGAGGCCTCCTGGAACGGGAGGAAGACGACCTTTCAAGACGCCTCGCCGAGCACTTTTTTGTCAGGCGAGAATTCGAGACTGCAAAATGAAGTTTGAACGTGAAATAATATCAAGAAACTTTACTTTAGCAGGAAGTTCTTAGAGCAGAAGATAAATGTATTAAAATATATTCTGTATCCCTGCTTCCAAAGTGTATTTGTTCATAACAGTATCTAAACATTTATCCATGAAAATATGGAGAAGGTGCTGATGGTGTGTACAATGGAGAAGCAGCTAGAAGTCCACTCTCCATGGTAAATACTCTACATTGTTAACACTACCTGTACTTGTTTGTACTACATTCTATTGTACTGTGTTTATACAAGATCTATTATCAAACATTTATTAAAAATGGGGATGTCACAAAATCGACCAATTTTCACCTAAAGGTCCCGGAAGATTCAAAATAGTCCCAAAGTCCCCCAAAAGACCAATGTACCCCTAAAAGTCCCAGGGGATTTGAATTAATCCCAAAGGCCCAAAAAGTACCATGGTTCTCATGAAGATTCCAGAGGACTTAAAACAGTACCAAGGTCCCCAAAAGAACCAATGTTCACCCAAAAGTCCCAGGGGACTTAAGAAAGTCCCAAGGTCCCAAAAAGGACTATTGTTCCCCTAAAGATCCCACAGGAACCAAAATAGTCCCCAAGTCCCAAAAAGGACCATTGTTTCCCTAAAGGTCGCACAGGACCCCAAATAGTCCCAAAGTCCAAAAAAATGACCAATTTTCATCTAAAGGTCCCAGGGGACTTTAAAAAAGTCCCAAGGTTCCAAAAATGACCAATTTTCCACCTAAAGATCCCAAAGGATTCAAAATAGTCTCAGAGTCCCAAAGAAGACCAATGTACCCCTGAAGGTCCAAGGGGTCTTAAATTAATAGCAAAGGCCCAAAAAGTACCATTGTTCTCATGAAGATTCCAGAGGACTTAAAACAGTACCAAGGTCCCAAAAAGAACCAATGTTCACCCAAAAGTCCCAGGGGACTTAAAAAAGCCCCAAGGTCCCAAAAAGGACTATTGTTCCCCCTAAGGTCCCAGAGGACGCAAAAAGACCATTGTTCCCCTAAAGATCCCACGGGAACCCAAATAGTCCCCAAGTCCCAAAAAGGACCATGGTTTCCCTAGAGGTCGCACATGACCCCAAATAGTCCCGAAGTCCAAAAAATGACCAATGCCCCAGAGGACATAAAATAGCCCCAAGATCCCAAAAAGAACCAATGTTCATCTAAAGGTCCCAGGGGACTTTAAAAAGGCCCAAGGTTCCAAAAAGGACCAATTTTCCAGCTAAAGGTCCCGGAGGATTCAAAATAGTCCCAAAATAGACCAATGTACGCCTCAAGGTCCAAGGGGACTTAAATTAATCCCAAAGGCCCAAAAAGTACCATGGTTCTCATGAAGATTCCAGAGGACTTTAAAACAGTACCAAGGTCCCAAAAAGAACCAATGTTCAGCCAAAACTACCACGGGACTGAAAAAAGTCCCAAGGTCCCAAAAAGAACCAATGTTCACCCAAAAGTCCCAGGGGACTTAAGAAAATCCCAAGGTCCCAAAAAGGACTATTGTTCCCCTAAAGATCCCACAGGAACCAAAATAGTCCCCAAGTCCAAAAAAGGACCATTGTTTCCCTAAAGGTCGCACAGGACCCCAAATAGTCCCAAAGTCCAAAAAATGACCAATTTTAATCTAAAGGTCCCAGGGGACTTAAAAAAAAGTCCCAAAATCGACCAATTTTCACCTAAAGGTCCCGGAGGATTCAAAATAGTCCCAAAGTCCCCAAAAAGACCAATGTACCCCTAAAAGTCCCAGGGGACTTAAATTAATCCCAAAGGCCCAAAAAGTACCATGGTTCTCATGAAGATTCCAGAGGATTTAAAACAGTACCAAGGGCCCCAAAAGAACCAATATTCACCCAAAAGTACCAGGGGACTTAAAAAAGTCCCAAGGTTCCAAAAAGGACCAATTTTCCACCTAAAGGTCCCAGAGGATTCCAAATAGTCCCAAAGTCCCCAAATAGACCAATGTACGCCTCAAGGTCCAAGGGGACTTAAATTAATCCCAAAAGCCCAAAAAGTACCATGGTTCTCATGAAGATTCCAGAGGACTTTAAAACAGTACCAAGGGCCCCAAAAGAACCAATATTCACCCAAAAGTACCAGGGGACTTAAAAAAGTCCCAAGGTCCCAAAAAGAACCAATGTTCACCCAAAAGTCCCAGGGGACTTAAAAAAGTCCCAAGGTCTCAAAAAGAACCAATGTTCACCCAAAAGTCCCAGGGGACTTTAAAAAGTCCCAAGGTGCCAAAAATGACTTTTGTTCCCCTAAAGATCCCACAGGAACCCAAATAGTCCCCAAGTCCCAAAAAGTACCATGGTTCTCATGAAGATTCCAGAGGATTTAAAACAGTACCAAGGGCCCCAAAAGAACCAATATTCACCCAAAAGTACCAGGGGACTTAAAAAAGTCCCAAGGTTCCAAAAAGGACCAATTTTCCACCTAAAGGTCCCAGAGGATTCCAAATAGTCCCAAAGTCCCCAAATAGACCGATGTACGCCTCAAGGTCCAAGGGGACTTAAATTAATCCCAAAGGCCCAAAAAGTACCATGGTTCTCATGAAGATTCCAGAGGACTTTAAAACAGTACCAAGGGCCCCAAAAGAACCAATATTCACCCAAAAGTACCAGGGGACTTAAAAAAGTCCCAAGGTCCCAAAAAGAACCAATGTTCACCCAAAAGTCCCAGGGGACTTTAAAAAGTCCCAAGGTGCCAAAAAGAACCAATGTTCACCCAAAAGTCCCAGGGGACTTAAAAAAGTCCCAAGGTCTCAAAAAGAACCAATGTTCACCCAAAAGTCCCAGGGGACTTTAAAAAGCCCCAAGGTGCCAAAAATGACTTTTGTTCCCCTAAAGATCCCACAGGAACCCAAATAGTCCCCAAGTCCCAAAAAGGACCATGGTTTTCCTAGAGGTCGCACATGACCCCAAATAGTCCCAAAGTCCAAAAAATAACCAATGCCCCAGAGGACATAAAATAGCCCCAAGATCCCAAAAAGAACCAATGTTCATCTAAAGGTCCCAGGGGACTATAAAAAGTCCCAAGGTTCCAAAAAGGAACAATTTTCCACCTAAAGGTTCCAGAGGATTCAAAATAGTCCCAAAGTCCCAAAATAGACCAATGTACGCCTCAAGGTCCAAGGGGACTTAAATTAATCCCAAAGGCCCAAAAAGTACCATGGTTCTCATGAAGATTCCAGAGGACTTTAAAACAGTACCAAGGGCCCCAAAAGAACCAATATTCACCCAAAAGTACCAGGGGACTTAAAAAAGTCCCAAGGTCCCAAAAAGAACCAATGTTCACCCAAAAGTCCCAGGGGACTTTAAAAAGTCCCAAGGTGCCAAAAAGAACCAATGTTCACCCAAAAGTCCCAGGGGACTTAAAAAAGTCCCAAGGTCTCAAAAAGAACCAATGTTCACCCAAAAGTCCCAGGGGACTTTAAAAAGTCCCAAGGTGCCAAAAATGACTTTTGTTCCCTTAAAGATCCCACAGGAACCCAAATAGTCCCCAAGTCCCAAAAAGGACCATAGTTTCCCTAGAGGTCGCACATGACCCCAAATAGTCCCAAAGTCCAAAAAATAACCAATGCCCCAGAGGACATAAAATAGCCCCAAGATCCCAAAAAGAACCAATGTTCATCTAAAGGTCCCAGGGGACTATAAAAAGTCCCAAGGTTCCAAAAAGGACCAATTTTCCACCTAAAGGTTCCAGAGGATTCAAAATAGTCCCAAAGTCCCAAAATAGACCAATGTACGCCTCAAGGTCCAAGGGGACTTAAATTAATCCCAAAGGCCCAAAAAGTACCATGGTTCTCATGAAGATTCCAGAGGACTTTAAAACAGTACCAAGGGCCCCAAAAGAACCAATGTTCACCCAAAAGTACCAGGGGACTTAAAAAAGTCCCAAGGTCCCAAAAAGAACCAATGTTCACCCAAAAGTCCCAGGGGACTTTAAAAAGTCCCAAGGTGCCAAAAATGACTTTTGTTCCCCTAAAGATCCCACAGGAACCCAAATAGTCCCCAAGTCCCAAAAAGGACCATGGTTTCCCTAGAGGTCGCACATGACCCCAAATAGTCCCAAAGTCCAAAAAATAACCAATGCCCCAGAGGACATAAAATAGCCCCAAGATCCCAAAAAGAACCAATGTTCATCTAAAGGTCCCAGGGGACTTTAAAAAGTCCCAAGGTTCCAAAAAGGACCAATTTTCCACCTAAAGGTTCCAGAGGATTCAAAATAGTCCCAAAGTCCCAAAATAGACCAATGTACGCCTCAAGGTCCAAGGGGATTTAAATTAATCCCAAAGGCCCAAAAAGTACCATGGTTCTCATGAAGATTCCAGAGGAGTTTAAAACAGTACCAAGGTCCCAAAAAGAACCAATGTTCACCCAAAAGTCCCAAGGGACTTAAAAAAGTCCCAAGGTCCCAAAAAGAACCAATGTTCACCCAAAAGTCCTAGGGGACTTTAAAAAGTCCCAAGGTCCCAAAAATGACTTTTGTTCCCCTAAAGATCCCACAGGAACCCAAATAGTCCCCAAGTCCCAAAAAGGACCATGGTTTCCCTAGAGGTCGCACATGACCCCAAATAGTCCCAAAGTCCAAAAAATGACCATTGTTCATCTAAAGGTCCCAGGGGACTTTAAAAAGTCCCAAGGTTCCAAAAAGGACCAATTTTCCACCTAAAGGTCCCAGAGGATTCAAAATAGTCCCAAAGTCCCAAAATAGACCAATGTACGCCTCAAGGTCCAAGGGGATTTAAATTAATCCCAAAGGCCCAAAAAGTACCATGGTTCTCATGAAGATTCCAGAGGACTTTAAAACAGTACCAAGGTCTCAAAAAGAACCAATGTTCACCCAAAAGTACCAGGGGACTTAAAAAAGTCCCAAGGTCCCAAAAATGACTTTTGTTCCCCTAAAGATCCCACAGGAACCCAAATAGTCCCCAAGTCCCAAAAAGGACCATGGTTTCCCTAGTGGTCGCACATGACCCCAAATAGTCCCAAAGTCCAAAAAATGACCAATGCCCCAGAGGACATAAAACAGCCCCAAGATCCCAAAAAGTACCATGGTTCTCATGAAGATTCCAGGGGACTTTAAAACAGTACCAAGGTCCCAAAAAGAACCAATGTTCACCCAAAAGTACCAGGGGACTAAAAAAAGTCCCAAGGTCCCAAAAAGAACCAATGTTCACCCAAAAGTCCTAGGGGACTTTAAAAAGTCCCAAGGTCCCAAAAATGACTTTTGTTCCCCTAAAGATCCCACAGGAACCCAAATAGTCCCCAAGTCCCAAAAAGGACCATGGTTTCCCTAGAGGTCGCACATGACCCCAAATAGTCCCAAAGTCCAAAAAATGGCCATTGTTCATCTAAAGGTCCCAGGGGACTTTAAAAAGTCCCAAGGTTCCAAAAAAGGACCAATTTTCCACCTAAAGGTCCCAGAGGATTCAAAATAGTCCCAAAGTCCCAAAATAGACCAATGTACGCCTCAAGGTCCAAGGGGATTTAAATTAATCCCTAAGGCCCAAAAAGTACCATGGTTCTCATGAAGATTCCAGAGGACTTTAAAACATTACCAAGGTCCCAAAAAGAATCGATGTTCACCCAAAAGTCCCAAGGGACTTAAAAAAGTCCCAAGGTCCCAAAAAGGACTATTGTTCCCCTTAAGGTCCCAGATGACGCATAATACTCCAAATATCCCCCAAAAGACCATAGTTCCATTAAAGATCCTAGAGGACTTAAGATGGTCCAAAAAGGACCATAGTACCTCTACAGGTCCCAGAGGACTTAAGATAGTTCAAAAAGGACCATAGTACCTCTACAGGTCCCAGACTGACTTAAGATAGTCCAAAAAGGACCATAGTACCTCTACAGGTCCCAGACTGACTTAAGATAGTCCAAAAAGGACCATAGTACCTCTACAGGTCCCAGAGGACTTAAGATAGTCCAAAAAGGACCATAGTACCTCTAAAGGTCCCAGAGGACTTAAGATAGTCCAAAAAGGACCATGGTACCTCTACAGGTCCCAGAGGACTTACGATAATCCAAAAAGGACCATAGTACCTCTACAGGTCCCATAGGACTTAAGATAGTCCAAAAAGGACCATAGTACCGCTACAGGTCCCAGAGGACTTAAGATAGTCCAAAAAGGACCATAGTACCTCTAGAGGTCCCAGAGGACTTAAGATAGTCCAACAAGGACCATAGTTCCCCTAAAGGTCCCAGACTGACTTAAGATAGTCCAAAAAGGACCATAGTACCTCTACAGGTCCCAGAGGACTTAAGATAGTCCAAAAGGGACCATAGTACCTCTACAGGTCCCAGAGGACTTAAGATAGTCCAAAAAGGACCATAGTACCTCTACAGGTCCCAGAGGACTTACGATAGTCCAAAAAGGACCATAGTACCGCTACAGGTCCCAGAGGACTTAAGATAGTCCAAAAAGGACCATAGTACCTCTACAGGTCCCAGAGGACTTAAGATAGTCCAAAAAGGACCATACTACCTCTACAGGTCCCAGAGGACTTAAGATAGTCCAAAAAGGACCATAGTACCTCTACAGGTCCCAGATGACTTAAGATAATCCAAAAAGGACCATAGTACCTCTACAGGTCCCAGACTGACTTAGGTTGGTCCAAAAAGGACCATAGTACCTCTACAGGTCCCAGAGGACTTAAGATAATCCAAAAAGGACCATAGTACCTCTACAGGTCCCAGAGGACTCAAGATAGTCCAAAAAGGACCATAGTACCTCTACAGGTCCCAGAGGACTTAAGCTAGTCCAAAAAGGACCGCAGTACCGCTACAGGTCCCAGAGGACTTAAGATAGTCCAAAAAGGACCATAGTACCTCTACAGGTCCCAGAGGACTTAAGATAGTCCAAAAAGGACCATAGTACCTCTACAGGTCCCAGAGGACTTAAGATAGTCCAAAAAGGACCATAGTACCTCTACAGGTCCCAGACTGACTTAAGATAGTCCAAAAAGGACTATAGTACCTCTACAGGTCCCAGAGGACTTAAGATAGTCCAAAAAGGACCATAGTACCTCTACAGGTCCCAGAGGACTTAAGATAGTCCAAAAAGGACTATAGTACCTCTACAGGTCCCAGAGGACTTAAGATAGTCCAACAAGGACCATAGTTCCCCTAAAGGTCCCAGACTCACTTAAGATAGTCCAAAAAGGACCATAGTACCTCTACAGGTCCCAGAGGACTTAAGATAGTCGAACAAGGACCATGGTTCCACTTAAGGTCCCAGAGGACTTAAGATAGTCCAAAAAGGACCATAGTACCTCTACAGGTCCCAGAGGACTTAAGATAGTCCAAAAAGGACCATAGTACCTCTACAGGTCCCAGAGGACTTAAGATAGTCCAACAAGGACCATAGTTCCCCTAAAGGTCCCAGACTGACTTAAGATAGTCCAAAAAGGACCATAGTACCTCTACAGGTCCCAGAGGACTTAAGATAGTCCAAAAAGGACCATAGCACCTCTACAGGTCCCAGAGTACTTAAGATATTCCAAAAAGGACCATAGTTCCCCTAAAGGTCCCAGAGGACTTAAGATAGTCCAAAAAGGACCATAGTACCTCTACAGGTCCCAGAGGACTTAAGATAGTCCAAAAAGGACCATAGTACCTCTACAGGTCCCAGAGGACTTAAGATAGTCCAAAAAGGACCATACTACCTCTACAGGTCCCAGAGGACTTAAGATAGTCCAAAAGGGACCATAGTACCTCTACAGGTCCCAGAGGACTTAAGATAGTCCAAAAAGGACCATAGTACCTCTACAGGTCCCAGAGGACTTAAGCTAGTCCAAAAAGGACCATAGTACCTTTACAGGTCCCAGAGGACTTAAGATAGTCCAAAAAGGACCATAGTACCTCTACAGGTCCCAGAGGACTTAAGATAGTCCAAAAAGGACCATACTACCTCTACAGGTCCCAGAGGACTTAAGATAGTCCAAAAAGGACCATACTACCTCTACAGGTCCCAGAGGACTTAAGATAGTCCAAAAAGGACCATAGTACCTCTACAGGTCCCAGAGGACTTAAGATAATCCAAAAAGGACCATAGTACCTCTATAGGTCCCAGACTGACTTAGGTTGGTCCAAAAAGGACCATAGTACCTCTACAGGTCCCAGAGGACTTAAGATAATCCAAAAAGGACCATAGTACCTCTACAGGTCCCAGAGGACTTAAGATAGTCCAAAAAGGACCATAGTACCTCTACAGGTCCCAGAGGACTTAAGCTAGTCCAAAAAGGACCGCAGTACCCCTACAGGTCCCAGAGGACTTAAGATAGTCCAAAAAGGACCATAGTACCTCTACAGGTCGCAGAGGACTTAAGATAGTCCAAAAAGGACCATAGTACCTCTACAGGTCCCAGAGGACTTAAGATAGTCCAAAAAGGACCATAGTACCTCTACAGGTCCCAGAGGACCTAAGATAGTCCACAAAGGACCATAGTACCTCTACAGGTCCCAGAGGACTTAAGATAGTCCAAAAAGGACCATAGTACCTCTACAGGTCCCAGAGGACTTAAGATAGTCCAAAAAGGACCATACTACCTCTACAGGTCCCAGAGGACTTAAGATAGTCCAAAAAGGACCATAGTACCTCTACAGGTCCCAGAGGACTTAAGATAGTCCAAAAAGGACCATAGTACCTCTACAGGTCCCAGAGGATTTAAGATAATCCAAAAAGGACCATAGTACCTCTACAGGTCCCAGACTGACTTAGGTTGGTCCAAAAAGGACCATAGTACCTCTACAGGTCCCAGAGGACTTAAGATAATCCAAAAGGGACCATAGTACCTCTACAAGTCCCAGAGGACTTAAGATAGTCCAAAAAGGACCATAGTACCTCTACAGGTCCCAGAGGACTTAAGCTAGTCCAAAAAGGACCGCAGTACCCCTACAGGTCCCAGAGGACTTAAGATAGTCCAAAAAGGACCATAGTACCTCTACAGGTCGCAGAGGACTTAAGATAGTCCAAAAAGGACCATAGTACCTCTACAGGTCCCAGAGGACTTAAGATAGTCCAAAAAGGACCATAGTACCTCTACAGGTCCCAGAGGACTTAAGATAGTCCACAAAGGACCATAGTACCTCTACAGGTCCCAGAGGACTTAAGATAGTCCAAAAAGGACCATAGTACCTCTACAGGTCCCAGAGGACTTAAGATAGTCCAAAAAGGACCATGGTTCCACTTAAGGTCCCAGAGGACTTAAGATAGTCCAACAAGGACCATAGTTCCCCTAAAGGTCCCAGACTGACTTAAGATAGTCCAAAAAGGACCATAGTACCTCTACAGGTCCCAGAGGACTTAAGATAGTCCAAAAAGGACCATGGTTCCACTTAAAGTCCCAGAGGACTTAAGATAGTCCAACAAGGACCATAGTTCCCCTAAAGGTCCCAGACTGACTTAAGATAGTCCAAAAAGGACCATAGTACCTCTACAGGTCCCAGAGGACTTAAGATAGTCCAAAAAGAACCATAGTACATCTACAGGTCCCAGAGGACTTAAGATAGTCCAAAAAGGACCATAGTACCTCTACAGGTCCCAGAGGACTTAAGATAGTCCAAAAAGGACCATAGTACCTCTACAGGTCCCAGAGGACTTAAGATAGTCCAACAAGGCCCATAGTACCTCTACAGGTCCCATCTCAACACTGAAATGAAACATTCATCAAGTGTGCAGTAAGAAAACAATAAAAAGTTACTCTTCATAAACGATTAATCGAAGCCAGAGAACACATTGCAGCTTTATTCTAATCGATTAATCGATTAATCGTTGACAAAAATTAAAGTCAAATTATTCAATGTGAAATTTGCTCATTTGTCAACACCCATTTTTCAACTTTGCAGCATAAAAATAATCACAAATTCCAAATAAATTTTTTAACATTTTGTATTTTATATATAATAATAACAATTGTTTATATATTATAGTTTATATATAATAGGAATAATAGTTTATACATTATAGTTTACATATAATAATAACAATTGTTTATATATTATAGTTTATATATAATAGGAATAATAGTTTATATATTATAGTTTACATATAATAATAACAATTGTATATATATTATAGGAATAATAGTTTATATATTATAGTTTATATATAATAAGAATAATAGTTTATATATTATAGTTTACATATAATAATAACAATTGTTTATATATTATAGTTTATATATAATAGGAATAATAGTTTATATATTATAGTTTACATATAATAATAACAATTGTTTATATATTATAGTTTATATATAATAGGAATAATAGTTTATATATTATAGTTTACATATAATAATAACAATTGTATATATATTATAGGAATAATAGTTTATATATTATAGTTTATATATAATAAGAATAATAGTTTATATATTATAGTTTACATATAATAATAACAATTGTTTTTATATTATAGTTTATATATAATAGGAATAATAGTTTATATATTATAGTTTACATATGATAAAAACAATTGTTTATATATTATAGAATTAATAGTTTATATATTATAGTTTACTTATAATAATAATAATTGTTTATATATTATAATTTATATATAATAAAAATAATAGTTTATATATTATAGTTTACATATAATAATAACAATTGTTTATATATTATAGGAATAATAGTTTATATATTATAGTTTACATATAATAATAACAATTGTTTATATGTTATAGGAATAATAGTTTACATATTATAGTTTACATATAATAATAACAATTGTTTATATATTATAGTTTATATATAATAGGAATAATAGTTTATATATTATAGTTTACATATAATAATAACAATTGTTTATATATTATAGGAATAATAGTTTATATATTATAGTTTACATATAAAAATAACAGTTGTTTATATATTATAGTTTATATATAATAGGAATTATAGTTTATATATTATAGTTTACATATAATAATAACAATTGTTTATATATTATAGTTTATATATAATAAGAATAATAGTTTATATATTATAGTTTACATATAATAATAACAATTGTTTATATATTATAGGAATAATAGTTTATATATTATAGTTTACATATAATAATAACAATTGTTTATATATTATAGGAATAATAGTTTATATATTATAGTTTACATATAATAATAACAATTGTTTATATATTATAGTTTATATATAATAGGAATAATAGTTTATATATTATAGTTTACATATAATAATAACAATTGTTTATATATTATAGGAATAATAGTTTATATATTATAGTTTACATATAATAATAACAATTGTTTATATATT
The DNA here is from genome assembly GCF_033978785.1 of Entelurus aequoreus. Lineage (NCBI taxonomy): Eukaryota > Metazoa > Chordata > Actinopteri > Syngnathiformes > Syngnathidae > Entelurus > Entelurus aequoreus. The sequence continues at coordinate 32,302,439 of NC_084744.1, read as the reverse complement.
ATAATTTATATATAATAAGAATAATAGTTTATATATTATAGTTTACATATAATAATAACAATTGTTTATATATTATAATTTATATATAATAAGAATAATAGTTTATACATTATAGTTTACATATAATAATAACAATTGTTTATATATTATAGTTTATATATAATAGGAATAATAGTTTTTATACTATAGTTTCCATATAATAATAACAATTGTTTATATATTATAGGAATAATAGTTTATATATTATAGTTTACATATAATAATAACAATTGTTTATATATTATAGTTTATATATAATATTAACAATTGTTTATATATTATAGGAATAATAGTTTATATATTATAGTTTACATATAATAATAACAATTGTTTATATATTATAGTTTATATATAATAAGAATAATAGTTTATATATTATAGTTTACATATAATAATAACAATTGTTTATATATTATAGGAATAATAGTTTATATATTATAGTTTACATATAATAACAATTGTTTATATAGTATAGTTTATATATAATAAGAATAATAGTTTATATATTATTGTTTACATATAATAATAACAATTGTTTATATATTATAGGAATAATAGTTTATATATTATAGTTTACATATAATAATAACAATTGTTTATAAATTATAGGAATAATAGTTTATATATTATAGTTTACACATAATAATAACAATTGTTTATATATTATAGGAATAATAGTTTATATATTATAGTTTACATATAATAATAACAATTGTTTATATATTATAGTTTATATATAATAGGAATAATAGTTTATATATTATAGTTTACATATAATAATAACAATTGTTTATATATTATAGGAATAATAGTTTATATATTATAGTTTACATATAATAATAACAATTGTTTATATAGTATAGTTTATATATAATAAGAATAATAGTTTATATATTATAGTTTACATATAATAATAACAATTGTTTATATATTATAGGAATAATAGTTTATATATTCTAGTTAATATATAATAGGAATAATTGTTTTTATTTTATAGTTTATATATTATATTTTATATAAAATAAGAATAATCATTTATATCAAATAATAATAATCATTTATATCAAATAATAATAATAATAAAGTGTTTTATGAAATATTGAAAGATTGATGTCGTGTGTTTGAAGCTTGAAGAACAGCTGTGTGGGGGAGGGTTGTGTGTGTGTGTGTGTGTGTGTGCGTGTGTTTGTGAGTTTGTGTGTGTGCGTGTGTGCGCGTGTGTTTGTGAGTGTGTGTGTGTGTTTGTGTGTGCTAAAGTTAGAAACAAGCTAACGTCTTGTTTTTTGTGGGTGGTTGCTTATTTAGAAAAAATTTTGGGGGTTGTGGGGGTGGGGTTGTGTTCGCTAACACACGGTGTCGTGTTTTATGTCAGTAAAACTTTTCACTTACTAAATCCTAAACTATATTTTCCTCAGCAGGGGGTGATGAAAATACAAAAAAGTTGTAGATTTTCTAGTCAAAAAAAAAAAAAAAGTGGCAGTTTGATCATTTTTACAGAAAACGTAAAAATTGTAAAATTTTGGCGACTGAGCTGCTTTTTTTTTTTACGGTTGCTAAGAAATTTAAACACTGAGTAAAAAAGAAAATGCGCTGTAAAAACAACCGTAAAATCTACTGCTAGCCATGATTTTTAGGCTCTAACTAATTAAATTAGCGTAAACATGCTAGCATAAAAGGCTACCATGCTCATGTTGGCATGCTAACGTAAACATGACAACGTACAAAAAGCTAGCATACTTCTAAAATAGCGTCAAATCTGGTTAATGGTTGTTGGGTTCAAACCAATTAAATTAACTAAAATGTTAGCCTAAAACATTAGCATGCTAACTCTTTTTTTGACCTCTTTCTTTTCAACTTAAAATTTGTTTTTAGAAGAAGACTTGATATACAAAAAAATCTATAAATATTTAAACCGAAGGAAAAGAAAGAAAGAAATAATTGAACTTTGTTAAAAAACAAATTAATAAAAAAATAAAACATATATAAACATAAAACATATATTTTTACCTTTCCAGTAGGCAACTTATTGTCTAAAAGGTGTTTTATTTATACCAACAATATGTATTATGAATGTTTTCACCAATGTACAAATTTGCAAAAAATGCTAGCATAAAAAAAAGTTACCATGCTAATGTTAGCATGCTAATGTAAAAATGACAACACACTAAAAGTTAGCATACTTCCAAGATGGTGCCAAATCTGAAAAGCCATGATTTTTCGTTTTAGACGAATACAGTTAGCTAAAATATTAGCTATATAAACTAAATAAAACATTAGCATGCTAACTCTTTTGACTTCTTTCTTTTCAACTTTAAATTTGTTGGAGTTTTTAGAAGAGGACTTGATATACAAAAAAATCTATAAATATTTAAACCAAAGGAAAATAAATAAATAAATAATTGAACTTTGTTAAAAAACAAATGAATGAAAAATAAAAGAAGCATAATAACAGTAATATATAAACATAAAACATACATGTTTACCTTTCCAGTAGGCAACTTATAGTCTAAAAGGTGTTTTCTTTATACCAACAATATGTATTATGAATGTTTTCACCAATGTACAAATTTGCAAAAAATGCTAGCATAAAATTTTTTTAGCATGCTAATGTAAAAATGACAACTAGTTAAAAGTTAGCATACTTCCAAGATGGTGCCAAATCTGACAAGCCATGATTTTTCGTTTTAGACGAATACAGTTAGCTAAAATGCTAATATAAAACATTAGCATGCTAACTGTTTTGACCTCTTTCTTTTCAACTTCAAATTTGTTGGAGTTTTTAGAAGAAGACTTGATGTACAAAATAGTCTATAAATATTTAAACCGAAGGAAAATAAATAAATCAATAATTTAACTTTGTTAAAAAACAAATGAATAAAAAATAAAAGAAGCATAATAACAATGATATATAAGCATAAAACATATATTTTTACCTTTCTAGTAGGCAACTTATTGTCTAAAATGTGTTTTATTTATACCAACAATATGTATTATGAATGTTTTCACCAATGTGAAAATTTGCAAAAAATACTAGCATAAAAAAAAGTTACCATGCTAATGTTAGCATGCTAATGTAAAAAATGACAAAATACTAAAAGTTATTATACTTCCAAGATGGTGCTAAATCTGAAAAGCAATGATTTTTCGTTTCAGACGAATACAGTTAGCTAAAATATTAGCTATATAAACTAAATAAAACATTAGCATGCTAACTGTTTTGACTTCTTTCTTTTCAACTTCAAATTTGTTGGAGTTTTTAGAAGAGGACTTGATATACAAAATAATCTATAAATATTTAAACCAAAGGAAAATAAATAAATAAATAATTGAACTTTGTTAAAAAACAAATGAATGAAAAATAAAAGAAGCATAATAACAGTAATATATAAACATAAAACATATATTTTTACCTTTCCAGTAGGCAACTTATAGTCTAAAAGGTGTTTTCTTTATACCAACAATATGTATTATGAATGTTTTCACCAATGTACAAATTTGCAAAAAATGCTAGCATAAAAAAATGTTAGCATGCTAATGTAAAAATGACAACATATTAAAAGTTAGCATACTTCCAAGATGGTGCCAAATCTGACAAGCCATGATTTTTCGTTTTAGACGAATACAGTTAGCTAAAATGCTAATATAAAACATTAGCATGCTAACTGTTTTGGCTTCTTTCTTTTCAACTTCAAATTTGTTGGAGTTTTTAGAAGAGGACTTGATATACAAAAAAATCTATAAATATTTAAACCAAAGGAAAATAAATAAATCAATAATTGAACTTTGTTAAAAAACAAATAAACAAAAAATAAAAGAAGCATAATAACAATGACATATAAGCATAAAACATATATTTTTACCTTTCTAGTAGGCAACTTATTGTCTAAAATGTGTTTTATTTATACCAACAATATGTATTATGAATGTTTTCACCAATGTGAAAATTTGCAAAAAATACTAGCATAAAAAAAGTTACCATGCTAATGTTAGCATGCTAATGTAAAAAATGACAAAATACTAAAAGTTAGTATACTTCCAAGATGGTGCTGAATCTGAAAAGCAATGATTATTCGTTTCAGACGAATACAGTTAGCTAAAATATTAGCTATATAAACTAAATAAAACATTAGCATGCTAACCTTTTTGACTTCTTTCTTTTCAACTTCAAATTTGTTGGAGTTTTTAGAAGAGGACTTGATATACAAAATAATCTATAAATATTTAAACCAAAGGAAAATAAATAAATAAATAATTGAACTTTGTTAAAAAACAAATGAATGAAAAATAAAAGAAGCATAATAACAGTAATATATAAACATAAAACATATATTTTTACCTTTCCAGTAGGCAACTTATAGTCTAAAAGGTGTTTTCTTTATACCAACAATATGTATTATGAATGTTTTCATCAATGTACAAATTTGCAAAAAATGCTAGCATAAAAAAATGTTAGCATGCTAATGTAAAAATGACAACATATTAAAAGTTAGCATACTTCCAAGATGGTGCCAAATCTGACAAGCCATGATTTTTCGTTTTAGACGAATACAGCTAGCTAAAATGCTAATATAAAACATTAGCAAGCTAACTGTTTTGGCTTCTTTCTTTTCAACTTCAAATTTGTTGGAGTTTTTAGAAGAGGACTTGATATACAAAAAAATCTATAAATATTTAAACCAAAGGAAAATAAATAAATCAATAATTGAACTTTGTTAAAAAACAAATAAACAAAAAATAAAAGAAGCATAATAACAATGATATATAAGCATAAAACATATATTTTTACCTTTCTAGTAGGCAACTTATTGTCTAAAATGTGTTTTATTTATACCAACAATATGTATTATGAATGTTTTCACCAATGTGAAAATTTGCAAAAAATACTAGCATAAAAAAAGTTACCATGCTAATGTTAGCATGCTAATGTAAAAAATGACAAAATACTAAAAGTTAGTATACTTCCAAGATGGTGCTGAATCTGAAACGCTATGATTATTCGTTTCAGACGAATACAGTTAGCTAAAAATGCTAACATAAAACATTAGCATGCTAACTGTTTTGACCACTTTCTTTTCAACTTAAAATTTGTTGGAGTTTTTAGAAGAAGCAACAATACATAGACTTGAAATGTAAAATAAAATAAAAACTATAAATATTTAAATGTAAAAGAAATAAATAAATAATTAATATTTTGTTAAAAAATAAATGAATACAACATTTTAAAAAGCATAATAATAATGATAAATAAACATAAAACATATTTTAACATACAATTGCACTTATATCAATAACTTCATTATTAATAACTAAGTAATTATTGACTGGCAGCAGCAAAGTGCTAAAATCATATTTGGGGATTTTATTTTGAAAAGCAGCAAAGGAAACAGCTTGCTTTACCCGCCATAAATACATGTCACCTGTCACCAGGCAGGCCGATACTGGTGTCAATATGATACCAAGCACACACACGGAGGGTCAGTATCGTTAATGCTGATAGCTACTAGCAGGAGCGTGGCATCATGACCGTGAACGTGATGTACACGCCCACTATCCTTCATGATGCCACGCCCCTCTCAGTTGAAGATACGCCCCCCCATCGGGAGATTCGGGCCATAACTGTAAATGTGAGAAATAAATAATATTGAAACTGAAAAATAAAATGAATAAATCAACTAAAAAAAAAAAAGATTTGAATTTGGGGGTGGGGGGGGGGAACAGAAGCGCAAATATTAAAATGTGAAAAGAGTGAAAATAAAAATAGAAAATAAATAATTTATAATTAGGAAGTCTTTGCCAAGAAGAGTGTTTAATGAAGATAAAAGTCAATTATTGTGTATGTTTATTTCACACTAGCAAACACTACAATTATTCAAACGTGTTCAAATCTAAAACTGGAATTGAAAAAAAACGGACTATGTAAAAAATAAGATTTGAATCTACAAAAACAAGAAGCTCAATTATGAAAAATATTATGAAAGTGAAAAACGAAAAAGATGTATTTAAAATACTGACAATAATCAATCATAATCATATTGAAGCTAACAAGAAATGTCTGCACTTATTTTTATTTTAAATACATGAAAACATGTTTTTTTGTTTTAAATTTTATTTTTCAACATATATATATATATATATATATATATATATATATATATATATATATATATATATATATATATATATATATACTTATTTTTATTTTAAATACATGAAAACATGTTTTTTTGTTTTAAATTTTATTTTTCAACATATATATATATATATATATATATATATATATATATATATATATATATATATATATATATATATATATATATATATATATATATATATATATATATATATATATGTATGTATATACATATATATATATATATATATATATATATATATATATATATATATATATATATATATATATATATATATATATGTATGTATATACTTATATATATATATATATATATATATATATATATATATATATATATATATATATATATATATATATATATATATATATATATATGTATATATATACTGTATATACATAAATGTGTATATGTATATAAATAATAATACATATAAAGTACATATATAAAGGTACATATACACACATATATAAGTATATAGATACATATACAGTACAAATATACACATATATACATATACTGTACATATATAAAGGTATATATGCATTTACACACATACACAAACGTATACGTATACAATATATATATAGTTGTAGTGTATTAAAAATAAAAAATAAATATATATATATATATATATATATATATATATATATATATATATATATATATATATATATATATATATATATATATATATATATATATATATCAATCAAGTCAACAATGTGTGCTTTTATTTTTATTTTAATACACTACAACTATATGTACATACATATATATATATATATATATATATATATATACATATATATATATATATATATATATATATATATATATATATTTATGTATATATATATATATATATATATATATATATATATATATATATATATATATATATAGTTGTAGTGTATTAAAAATTAAAAAATAAAATTATATATATATATATAGTTGTAGTGTATTAAAAATAAAAAATAAAAATAATATATATATATATATATATATATATATATATATATATATATATATATATATATATATATATATATATATATATATATATATATATATATATATATATATTTATATATATAGTTGTAGTGCATTAAAAATAGAAATAGAAATAAAAGCACACATTGTTGACTTTAATTATAATTATTCTGTATATTCTTTGTAAAATATAGAAAGTGAAAAATTTGCATAAATAATTCAAATTAATGACCAGAATTATTCATAATTATATTCAACCTAAAAAAAATTGAATTTTGAACACACTAAAACTAGATTTTTCATTTTTAAAGTGAAGTTTTTGCAAGTACAAAACTTGCGGTCCTGATTTGTTTCATCAAATAAACGACAACATGTCGCAGAAAAAGTTATCAAAAATATCAAACTGTTTTTTTTTTAGCAAAATAAAAGTCAACAAAAGCAAAATCTGCTCCGTCAACAACAAGAGCGATACACAGCCAAAACATCCACGCGTCGATCTGCTCAGGCTGGTATCGGCCCGGCACTGATACCACGCCCGGTGTCGATGTGTGTATCGCCCAGTAGGCAAGGTGGTGCCCGGCGCGGAGCGGCGGCGCGACTATGCCGCCTGTCACGCTCCGTGCTCGGTCACTCCCGATGCTCCTGGCCGCCCGCCGCCACCTTCCGTCCCCGGGAGCCCAGGTCGTGTGAGACCCAAGACCCCCCTCAGCCCTCAGCCCTCAGCCCTCCGCCCTCCGCCCTCCGCCCTCCCTCCTCCCAATGACGGGCGGTCGCTTCGACTTCGACGATGGCGGCACGTACTGCGGCGGCTGGGACGACGGCAAGGCGCACGGCCAGGGCGTGTGCACCGGACCCAAGGGCCAGGGCGAGTACGCGGGCTCCTGGTCCAACGGCTTCGAGGTGGTGGGCGCGTACACCTGGCCCAGCGGGAACGTGTACCGGGGATACTGGGCGCAGGGCAAGCGCCACGGACTCGGCGTGGAGAGCAAGGGCCGCTGGACGTACCGGGGCGAGTGGACGCACGGCTTCAAGGGGCGGTACGGAGTACGGCAGAGTCTGAACACGCCGGCCCGGTACGAGGGCACCTGGAACAACGGACTGCAGGACGGATACGGCGTGGAGACGTACGCGGATGGAGGTATTCATATTTTTAGGAACTTTAGCGTTACATCCAACTTGAGTTGGGAAAACAAAAACTACAAACTTGAACCCTACTTTCCGGACTATAGAGCGCACCGGTGTATAAGCCACACCCACTAAATTGTAGGGGAAACAACTATATTCCATATATTAGCCGCGCAGATATACATGTTTTGGAATAAGAAATATTTATTTACATACTTTAATTGTTTTCCAAACGTTGTCTGTAACGCGGCGGTAAAACGGCCGATCAAACAAAACAGAATCGTCTTAAAGTCCATAATATAAGGTTTGAATGATCAAACGTTGCTCAATTGCTAGCATTTTTAGCATGTTAATGTGAGCAAGATAACATAGGGATTGTTAACGTACTTCAAAGATGGCGCCAAGTATCAATATACCTGGCTATTGGGTTCAAATAAGTCCAACTAGCTAATGTACCAGTATAAAATATTAGCATGCTAACATTAACTTGTTATCGTGGGGACGGTTAGCGTACTTGTAAGCTGGCGACAAGTCTCAAATTCCATGAACGTTAGGTTGAAATGATCAAAATAAGCTAAAATGTTAGCAAACATTTTTAGCATGCTAATGTTAGCAAGATAACATTGGAAAAGTTAATATTCTTCTAAGATAGCGGAAATTATCAATATCCCGGATTTTTAGGTTTGAATAAGTCAAATTTGTTAGAATACTAATATAAAACATTAGCATGCTAACATTAGCTTGTTATCATGGGGACACTTAGCATACTTTTAAGCTGGTGACAGTCTCAACATTTTAAAAATGTAGGTTTAAATGATTAAAATAAACCAAAATGTTAGCACGTTAATGTTAGCATGATTATATAGGAAAAGTTAGCATACTTCTAGAATGGCGCCAAGTATCAATATCCCTGACTATTAGGTTCAAATAAGTCAAATTAGCTAATATACTAGTATAAAATATTAGCATGCTAACATTAATGTGTTATCGTGGGGACGGTTAGCGTACTTTTAAGTTAGTGACAAGTCTAAAAAATTAAAAACATTTAGGTTTAAATGATAAAAATAAACTAAAATTTTAGCACTTTAATGTTAGCATAATAATATAGGAAAAGTTAGCATACTTCTAGGATGGTGCCAAGTATCAATATCTATGATTTTAAGATTCAAATGAATAAAATTTGCTAAAAAACTAGTATAAAACGTTAGCATGCTAATGTAAGCATGATAACATTGGAAACGTTAGCATATTTCTAAGATGGGGCCAAGTATCAATATCCATGACTATTAGGTTCAAATAAATCAAACTAGCTAAAATACTAGTATAAAATATTAGCATGCTAACATTAGCTTGTTATCATGGGGACAGTTAGCATACTTTTAAGCTGGTGACAGTCTCAACATTTCTAAAATGTAGGTTTAAATGATTAAAATAAAGTAAAAGGTAAGCACATTAATGTTAGCATGATTGTATAGGAAAAGTAAGCATACTTCTAGAATGGTGCCAAGAATCGATATCCCTGATTTTAAGATTCAAATTAATAAAATTAGCTAAAATACTAGTAAAAAAAAACGTTAGCCTGCTAATGTTAGCATGATAGCATTGGAAAAGTTAGCATACTTCTAAGACTGCGCCATGTATCAATATCCATGATTATTAGGTTCAAATAAATCAAACTAGCTAAAATACTAGTATAAAATATTAGCATGCTAACATTAACTTGTTATCGTGGGGACGGTTAGCGTACTTTTAAGCTGGTGACAAGTCTCAAATTCCATGAAAGTTAAGTTGAAATAGTCAAATTAAACTAAAATGTTAGCTTAAGATGTTAGCATGTTCATGTTCGCAAGAAAACATTGCAAAAGTTAGCATACTTCTAAGATGGCGACAGTTATAAATATCCCTGATTTTTAAGTTCAAATGAATAAAATTAGCTAAAATACTAGTAAAAAAAATGTTAGCCTGCTAATGTTAGCATGATGGCATTGGAAAAGTTAGCATACTTCTAAGAGGGCGCCAAGTATCAATATCCCTGACTATTAGGTTCAAATAAATCAAACTAGCTAATATACTAGTATAAAATATTAGCATGCTAACATTAACTTGTTTTCTTGGGGACAGATAGCATACTTTTAAGCTGGTGACAAGTCTCAAATTCCATGGTTGAAATGATCAAAATAAACTAAAATGTTAGCAAAAAAATTTAGCATGCTAATGTTAGCAAGATAACATTGGAAAAGTTAATATTCTTCTAAGATAGCGGCAATTATCAATATCCCGGATTTTTAGGTTTGAATACATCAAATTTGTTAGAATACTAATATAAAACATTAGCATGCTAACATTAGCTTGTTATCATGGGGACAGTTAGCATACTTTTAAGCTGGTGACAGTCTCAACATTTTTAAAATGTAGGTTTAAATGATTAAAATAAACCAAAATGTTAGCACGTTAATGTTAGCATGATTATATAGGAAAAGTTAGCATATTTCTAGAATGGCGCCAAGTATCAATATCCCTGACTATTAGGTTCAAATAAGTGAAACTAGCTAATATACTAGTATAAAATATTAGCATGCTAACATTAACGTGTTATCGTGGGGACGGTTAGCGTACTTTTAAGCTGGTGACAAGTGTAAAAAATTAAAAAAATTTAGGTTTAAATGATAAAAATAAACTAAAATTTTAGCACTTTAATGTTAGCATAATAATATAGGAAAAGTTAGCATACTTCTAGGATGGTGCCAAGTATCAATATCTATGATTTTAAGATTCAAATGAATAAAATTAGCTAAAAAACTAGTATAAAACGTTAGCCTGCTAATGTAAGCATGATAACATTGGAAACGTTAGCATATTTCTAAGATGGCGCCAAGTATCAATATCCATGACTATTAGGTTCAAATAAATCAAACTAGCTAAAATACTAGTATAAAATATTAGCATGCTAACATTAACTTGTTATCTTGGGGACAGTTAGCATATTTTTAAGCTGGTGAAAAGTTCCATGAAAGTTAGGTTGAAGTGATCAAAATAAACTAAAGTGTTAGCAAAACATTTTAGCATGCTAATGTTAGCAAGATAACATTGGAAAAGTTTATATTTTTCTAAGATAGCGGCAATTATCAATATCCCTGATTTTTAGGTTCGAATACATCATCAAAATAAACTAAAATGTTAGCAAAACATGTTAGCATGTTAATGTTAGCAAGATAACATTGGAAAAGTTTACATTCTTCTCAGATAGCGACAATTATCGATATCCCTGATTTTTAGGTTCGAATACATCAAATTTGTTAAAATACTAATATAAAACATTAGCATGCTAACATTAGCTCGTTATCATGGGGACACTTAGCATACCTTTTAAGCTGGTGACAAGTCTCAAAATTTTAAAATTTAGGTTTAAATGATAAAAAGAAATTAAAATGTTAGCACGTTAATGTTAGCATAATTATATAGGAAAAGTTAGCATACTTCTAGAATGGTGCCAAGTATCAATATCCCTGGTTTTAAGATTCGAATGAATAAAATTAGCTAAAATACTAGTAAAAAAAACCCTAGCCTGCTAATGTTAGCATGATAGCATTGGAAATGTTAGCATACTTCTAAGATGGCGCCAAGTATCAATATCTATGATTATTAGGTTTAAATAAATCAAACTAGCTAATATTCTAGTACAAAACATTAGCATGCTAACATTAACTTGTTGTCATGGGGACAGTTAGCATACTTTTAAGCTGGTGACAAGTCTCAAAATTAATGAATTTCAGGTTTAAATGATCAAAATTAACTAAAATGTTAGCAAAATTTTTAGCAAAAAAAAATAATGTTTTTTAAATTCTGTGTGTAAAATTTCAGTGTAAAAATTAGTGTAGAAAAAAATGTAAAAATGTGTAAAATTTCAGTTTATACAAAATGTGCAGAAAAAATTTTGTGTATACATTTTTGTGTAGAAACATTTAGAGCAGAACAAAATTCAGTCCAATAAAAATCAGTGTAAAAAAAAAAAATGTTTTTTAAATTCTGTGTGTAAAATTTCAGTGTAAAAATTAGTGTAGAAAAAATGCGAAAATGTGTAAAATTTCAGTTTATAAAAAATGTACAGAAAAATTTTTGTGTATACATTTTTGTGTACAAACATTTAGAGCAGAACAAAATTCAGTCCAATAAAAATCAGTGTAAAAAAAAAAAAAGTTTTTTAAATTCTGTGTGTAAAATTTCAGTGTAAAAATTAGTGTAGAAAAAATGTAAAAATGTGTAAAATTTCAGTTTATAAAAAATGTGCAGAAAAATTTTTGTGTATACATTTTTGTGTAGAAACATTTAGAGCAGAACAAAATTCAGTCCAATAAAAATCAGTGTAAAAAAAAATTATGTTTTTTAAATTCTGTGTGTAAAATTTCAGTGTAAAAATTAGTGTAGAAAAAATGTAAAAATGTGTAAAATTTCAGTTTATAAAAAATGTGCAGAAAAATGTTTGTGTATACATTTTTGTGTACAAACATTTAGAACAGAACAAAATTCAGTCCAATAAAAATCAGTGTAAAAAAAAAAAAAAGTTTTTTAAATTCTGTGTGTAAAATTTCAGTGTAAAAATCTTGTATAACAATGTATGAGTACAGTACGTACATAAGTAGGTGTAGATATAGAGTGTGAAATAAAACACCATTTTAACAAGCGTCTTTTCTAAGCTCCTTGGCCAGCCGCTAGATCAGGTCTGGTTGACATAGCAAGACCGAGGCACAGGGTTATGTTTGGCCCGCCAACAGACTTCCAAGTGTCTCCAGTTACTTCCAGCTTTTAAAATAGAGCATTCTCACATTCTCCGGCTGAGGCCTCACAACCTGAACGTGGACTTAACTGTTTGACAGCCAAGACCGCAACTGAAACCAAGTCCAGGTCTCACTTGGTCTCAGAGTCAGAGAAATGTGAAGAGTTTCTTTCCAAGGTTGCTTCAGATTCATTGACGTAAATACTTAGAAGTGTCTAAGGACTATCTGGTATCAGGTTTCATCCATTCGGTTTTGCACTGCTGATCCTGGTCAGGGTCACCAGTGACCTGGACCCTGTCCCACATGAAGGTTCCATAAGGACAGTTGACCTAGGACTATCCCAGTAGGAGCCAATGGGAACCAGAGTCGTCATTAGGAACGTTCCAATCAGGGATTTACTGATAACCATGATCCATGGGTCAGATTGGCCGATACCGATACTCATCACATACTAACTGTAGATTTACTGATAACCATGATCCATGGGTCAGATTGGCCGGTGCCGATACTCATCACATACTAACTGTAGATTTACTGATAACCATGATCCATGGTGAGATTGGCAGATACCAATACTCATCACATATACTAACTGTAGATTTACTGATAACCATGATCCATGGGTCAGATTGGCCGATACCGATACTCATCACATGTACTAACTGTAGATTTACTGATAACCATGATCCATGGTGAGATTGGCAGATACCAATACTCATCACATATACTAACTGTAGATTTACTGATAACCATGATCCATGGGTCAGATTGGCCGATACCGATACTCTTTACATACTAACTGTAGATTTACTGATAACCATGATCCATGGGTGAGATTGGCAGATACCGATACTCATCACATGTACTAACTGTAGATTTACTGATAACCATGATCCATGGGTGAGATTGGCCGATACCGATACTCATCACATGTACTAACTGTAGATTTACTGATAACAATGATCCATGGGTGAGATTGGCCGATACTGAGAAAAACTATGTATAAAAAAATCAGTGCATACAAATTCAATGTAAAAAAAATTGGTGTATAAAAAAATATAAAAACGAAAAATTCAGTGTAAAAAAAATCAGTGTGTACGAAAAAAATTTGTAAAAAAAAAATTGGTGCACAAAAAGTCAGTGTTAAAAATGTTCTGTATCAACATTTTATGTATAAAAAAAAATCAGTGTGTTAAAATTCAATGTAGAAAATGTGTTTATAAAAAATTCAGTGTAAAAAAATTAGGGTATACAAAAATTTAATGTAGAAAAATTTAGCATAAATAATTCAGTGTAAAAATGTCAGTGTTTTAAAATTAAGTTGGTAAAAATTCAGTGTAAAAAAGTAGTTCATAGAAAAAAATCAGTACAGAAAAGTCCAATGCAAAAGAATTCAGTGTAAAAAAAAAATATGTGCAGTGTTAAAAATTTTGTGTATCAACATTTAGTGTATAAAAGAATCAGTGTTTTCAAATTCAACGTAGAAAATTAGTTTATAAAAATTCAGAGCAGAAAAAGTCAGTGTAAAAAAATTGGTGTGTACAAAAATGTAATGCAGAAAAATTATGCGTAAAAAATTCAGTGTAAAAAAAATCAGTGTATGCAAAAATAATTAGTAAAAAAAAAAAAAATTGGTGCAGAAAAACTCAATGTTAAAATGTTGTATACAAAAAAAAATCAGTGTTTTAAAATTCAATGTAGGAAATTAGTTTATAAAAAAAAAAATCAGTGCAGAAAAATTCAGTGTAAAAAAATTGGTGTATAAAAAAAAGAATGTACAAAAATTCACGGTAAAAAATTCAGTGTAAAAAAAAATCAGTGTACACAAAAATAATTAGGTAATTAAAACTAAATTGGTGCAGAAAAAAGTGTAAAAAAAAAAATCTGTGTTTTTAAATTCAATGTAGAAAAATTAGTTTATAAAAAAAATCAGTGCAAAAAAATTTAGTGTATAAAAATTCAATGTATAAAAACATTTAATGCAGAAAAAAATCAACGTAACACAATTCAGTGCTTTGAAACAAAGTGTGTAAAAATTCAGTGTAAAAAAAAAATTGGTTTATAGAAAAAAATCATTACAGAAATGTCTAATGTAAAATAATTCAGTGTAAAAAAATTAGGGTATACAAAAATTTAATGTAGAAAAATTTAGCATAAATAATTCAGTGTAAAAATGTCAGTGTTTTAAAATTAAGTTTGTAAAAATTCAGTGTAAAAATTAGTTCATAGAAAAAATCAGTACAGAAAAGTCCAATGCAAAAGAATTCAGTGTAAAAAAAAAAAAATGTGCAGAAAAAGTCAGTGTTAAAAATTTTGTGTATCAACATTTAGTGTATAAAAGAATCAGTGTTTTCAAATTCAACGTAGAAAATTAGTTTATAAAAATTCAGAGCAGAAAAAGTCAGTGTAAAAAAATTGGTGTGTACAAAAATGTAATGCAGAAAAATTCGGCGTAAAAAATTCAGTGTAAAAAAAAAATCAGTGTATGCAAAAATAATTAGTAAAAAAAAAAAAATTGGTGCAGAAAAACTCAGTGTTAAAATGTTGTCTATAAAAAAAATCAGTGTTTTAAAATTCAATGTAGGAAATTAGTTTATATAAAAAAAAATCAGTGCAGAAAAATTCAGTGTAAAAAAATTGGTGTATAAAAAAAATAATGTACAAAAATTCACGGTAAAAAATTCTGAGTAAAAAAAAATCAGTGTATACAAAAATAATTAGTTAATTAAAACTAAATTGGTGCAGAAAACAGTGTAAAAAAAAATCTGTGTTTTTAAATTCAATGTAGAAAAATTAGTTTATAAAAAAAATCGGTGCAAAAAAATTTAGTGTATAAAAACATTTAATGCAGAAAAAAATCAGCGTAACACAATTCAGTGCTTTGAAACTAAGGGTGTAAAAATTCAGTGTAAAAAAAAATTGTTTATAGAAAAAAAATCATTACAGAAATGTCTAATGTAAAATAATTCTGTGTAAAAAAATTCCCTGCAGAAAATTTCACTTTGTTAAATTACAGTGTTTTAAAATTTTGTGTAGAAAAAAAAAAATCTGTTTACAAAAAAATTCAGTACACAAAAATTCACCGTGAAAAAATTCAGTGCTTAAAATTTTCATTGTAAAACATGTTTGTGCTGAAAAATTAAGTTTGTTTAAAAACAGTGTTTTAAAATCCAGTGCAGAAATATTCTGTCCAAAAAAAAAAATCAGTTCATGAATAAAAGTCAGTACTTGATGATCATACTTAGATACTAAGAAATGTTTAGTCTCGTCCTAATACTAGATGATCATACTTTTGACTTTATGATGGTCATAATTGTTTTAGTTATATTGTAAAAATGACAAACGTTGCTTGGAAAGATGAATAAAGGATCCATAAAGTAGAAACGCTATGGACGGCACTTCTACTTCCGGTTAAAAGCCAGTCTTAACAAAGATGGCGCCACAGCACAAATAATAACCCACATTTTCAGTGTATTTCTAGTTTGTTTTGGGGTTTTTTAAACTATTTGCATTATGGCTGTCAGCGAATAAAAATCCACAAATTAGCAGCACCGTTCTATAAGCCGCAGGATTCAAAGCGTACGAAAAAAATAGCGGTAAATATGATAAGAATGGTTCGTTTTTCACCAACCCTGAGTTGGCTCCAAATATGTCTGCTTGATTCCCTTTTCCGGGGCAATGCACACGACCCGGGCTTTTTGGATTTATTTGTCAATCAAAACGGACCGTAGTCAGACCAGCGTGGTCCGTAAATGATGCAAGACCGCTAATACAGCACCACCTTAGCCCACCCTTTAGAGCACAGCTGTAACTTCCTGGCACTAAACCTGCAGAAAATAGTTCTCAGGTTTCTCTACGTTTACATTTTTACACTATTTTCTTACACTTTATGAAGCATTTCTTACATATTCCTTATTTTTTAAGATCTTATTGTTCAGTGTTCAATGTGATTTGAGTATTTTGTTGACATTGTTGGAGTGTACTCGGTGCTTGTGTTGATATTATCTTTCTCCTTGATAGCAGAGGCATTATAATCAGAGGAAGTTACACCCATCCATCCATCCATCCATCTTCTTCCGCTTATCCGAGGTCGGGTCGCGGCGGCAGCAGCCTAAGCAGGGAAGCCCAGACTTCCCTCTCCCCAGCCACTTTGTCCAGCTCCTCCCGGGGATCCCGAGGCGTTCCCAGGCCAGCCGGGGGACATATTCTTTCCAACGTGTCCTGGGTCTTCCCCGTGGCCTACTACCGGTCGGACGTGCCCGAAACACCTCCCTAGGGAGGCGTTCGGGTGGCATCCTGACCAGATGCCCGAACCACCTCATCTGGCTCCTCTCCATGTGAAGGAGCAGCGGCTTTACTTTGAGCTCCTCCCGGATGACAGAGCTTCTCACCCTATCTCTAAGGGAGAGACCCGCCACCCGGCGGAGGAAACTCATTTGGGCCACTTGTACCCGAGATCTTGTCCTTTCGGTCATAACCCAAAGCTCATGACCATAGGTGGGGATGGGAACGTAGATCGACCGGTAAATTGAGAGCTTTGCCTTCCGGCTCAGCTCCTTCTTCACCACAACGGATCGATACAGCGTCCGCATTACTGAAGACGCCGCACCGATCCGCCTGTCGATCTCACGATCCACTCTTCCCTCACTCGTGAACAAGACTCCGAGGTACTTGAACTCCTCCACTTGGGGCAAGGTCTCCTCCCCAACCCGGAGATGGCACTCCACCATTTTCCGGATGATCTACGTTCCCATCCTCACCTATGGTCATGAGCTTTGGTTTATGACCGAAAGGACAAGATCACGGGTACAAGCGGCCGAAATGAGTTTATTTCGCCGGGTGGCGGGGCTCTCCCTTAGACATAGGGTAAGAAGCTCTGTCATCCGGGAGGAGCTCAAAGTAAAGCCGCTGCTCCTCCACATGGAGAGGAGCCAGATGAGGTGGTTCGGGCATCTGGTCAGGATGCCACCCGAACACCTCCCTAGGGAGGTGTTTCGGGCACGTCCGACCGGTAGGAGGCCACGGGGAAGACCCAGGACACGTTGGGAAGACTGTCTCTCCCAGCTGGCCAGGGAACGCCTCGGGATCCCCCGGGAGGAGCAGGACGAAGTGGCTGGGGAGAGGGAAGTCTGGGCTTCTCTGCTTAGACTGCTGCTCCCGCGACCCGACCTCGGATAAGCGGAAGAAGATGGATGGATGGATGGATGGATGGATGGATGGATGATTGATTGGAATATGCTTGTTTGCCCACCTTTTTCTTGAGTCCAAGATGACTGCAACTGCCACTACGTTTCCGTGCACTACATGAGTCTGATTTCTCAAATAACACCCGGCCCCTCGAGAGATCTGGTTTCCAATCGCATAATCCAGGTGTGTTAGTCCGACTTTCCAAAACCCGAACACGATCGGATTGCGGTATTTCCATGGGATGTAAGAGTCTTATGTAGAGTCGAAGTATTCGAGAAATCGGACAAATTTAATGTATGGACACGTACTGAGTGACGTCGTCCTTGGCATCGATACTACTAATATTTGGATCGATCCGTCCACCCCTGCTTCCTGTTGTGGTCCTGGTTCGATTGTGGCAAACTCAAGTTAGATTATTCAAAGACCTTCTAAACCATGTCTAGGTCCCTGGTTACTGTTCCAAGCATACAGCCGAGAACCAAGACTGAGTGGGTCACAAATTTGCTTCAGAGTCGGTGGCTGTGTGAAAGGAGAACGCTGAAATGAGGGTTTGATTGGAACAACAATGCCCTGTTTTTCTTGGTTCTATTTGAAAGACATTAGTAAATAGATGACGCCTCGAACTGTTGAATCTCTGACACTTGCGTTAAAGAGACCGATGTGTGCGATAGACCACCGGCTTTGAAAAACTCTTGAGTGCTTTAAGAAACAATCTGATTGTTAACTTATCAGATCGCCTATTGTTTCTCTGTTGTTGCTGTAGGTACATACCAGGGTCAGTGGACTGGTGGGATGCGTCACGGGTATGGGGTTCGTCAGAGTGTCCCATACGGCATGGCATCAGTCATCCGCTCGCCTCTCCGAACCTCCCTGGCCTCCCTCCGTAGTGAGCAGAGTAACGGCACAGTGCTGCGCGACAGTCTGACGGACAGCCCTGCCGGCACCCGTGGAGGCTTCGTGCTGAACTTCCATTCAGACGGAGACGGTTCTGACAAAAAGAAGGGTCTCTTCCGCCGCGGCTCTCTCTTCGGCAGTCTACAGCGGTTGCGCAAATCAGACTCGCGCTCGTCCATCTCCAGCAAACGCAGCTCAGCACGTAGCGACACCACCATGAGTCGAATCAGTTCCAGTGATGCCAACTCCACCATAAGTTTTGGAGATAATGATGACTACTTGCCTCTGGAGGACAACGTCGACGCCACCACTACCGAGTCCTACATGGGAGAGTGGAAGAATGACAAGCGCAGCGGTTTTGGTGTCTCCGAGCGGTCCAACGGCATGAAGTATGAAGGAGAATGGTTAAACAATAAGCGCCATGGCTACGGCTGTACTGTCTTTCCCGATGGCACCAAAGAAGAAGGGAAGTACAAGAATAATGTGTTGTCCCGAAGTATCAGGAAACAGTTGATACCAATGAGGAACACCAAGACCAAACAGAAGGTGGATCGAGCCGTTGAAGGATCAGTGAGAGCAGCTGCTATTGCCAGAACCAAAGTAGAGATTGCCATCTCCAGGTAATAAAGTCCTCTTGACTAACCTCTCCTCAGTGGTTGTCCAGTACTTGGTTGGTGTAAGGGACATTCCACCGAATCAATGCCATTTTCTTGTTGTAACGCTAAAATAAACACCAACAAAACTCTTTTTCAACTCTAATTGTGATAATAATATTACATTAACCCTTTTTAGACAACTTTAAGTCATTTTTTGTGCAAGGTTACTAAACCAAAGGTGATTTATTTGAGTAACAGGTAGAGGTGCCAGAAAAAACTGTTCCCGGACAAGCCCCCATTTATCATACCAACAAAAAGAATGTAGAAATGACAAGGTCTTAAAAGATCTCATCTTCCTTTCCAGCAATCCTGGTGCCCGGGAGCAAACTATCCATTAGAGATGCATTATTATTTCTTTATGAAAACTGGCACAGCTCGCCGAGGAAAATATGGTACTAGGCCTGGGAGATACATAGACTTCATCCATAAAATCAAGTTGTTTTGTTGCAGATAATTTAATTAAATGGTTTTTGCCCCCAAGGCGCTTCCGTAACTTCCGTCCTTAGGGAAATTTACACGGACCTAGCAAAACGGGGCTAATGCTAACGCGAACGAGAGCGAGACGTTTGTTCCAAAGAAAGGAAAAGTGTCGTCAGTGGTTGGCTTTTGCAGCAACGGGCGTGGAACAAATGACTGCACGCTGCAAAGTTTGTTTGAAAAAAACTAACTAATTGTAGCATCTGAAACCAAAACACCAAAACTATAGAGACCTCTCAGTGCTACATTCATATTTACTGAAGTATTTAATTCAAAACAAAAGTTTTGCCTCCCTTAAGAACCTCTATATTGAATACCTTTATTTGATTACCGTATTTTTAGGACTATGAGGCGCACTTAAAATCCTTTCATTTTCTCAAAATTCGACAGTGCGCCTTATGTACGGAAATGATTTTGGTTGTGCTTACCGACCCCGAAGCTGTTTTATTTGGTACATGGTGAAATTATAAGTGTGACCAGTAGATGGCAGTCACACATAAGAGATACGTGTAGACTGCAATATGATGGCAGTCACACATAAGAGATACGTGTAGACTGCAATATGATGGCAGTCATACATAAGAGATGCGTGTAGCCTGCAATATGATGGCAGTCACACATAAGAGATAGTTGAAGACTATCATATGATGGCAGTCACACATAAGAGATACGTGTAGACTGCAATATGATGGCAGTCCCACATAAGAGTGTAGACTGCAATATGATGGCAATCACACATAAGAGATATGTGTAGACTACAATATGATGGCAATCACACATAAGAGATACGTATGGACTGCAATATGATGGCAGTCATACATAAGAGATGCGTGTAGACTGCCAAAAGATGGCAGTCACACGTAAGAGATATGTGTAGACTGCAATATGATGGCAGTCACACATAAGAGATACGTGAAGACTGTAATATGACGGCAGTCACACATAAGAGATATGTGTAGACTGCAATATGATGGCAGTCATGCATAAGAGATACGTGTAGACTGCCATATGATGGCAGTCACAAATAAGAGATATGTGAAGACTGTAATATGATGGCAGTCACACATAAGAGATAGGTGTAGACTGCAATATGATGGCAGTCACACATAAGAGTGTAGACTGCAATATGATGGTAGTCACACATAAGAGTGTAGACTGCAATATGATGGCAGTCACACATAAGAGATATGTGTGGACTGCAATATGATGGCAGTCACACATAAGAGATACGTGTAGACTGCAAAATGATGGCAGTCACACATAAGAGATATGTGTAGACTGCAATATGATGGCAGTCACACATAAGAGATACGTGTAGACTGCAAAATGATGGCAGTCATTCATAAGAGATACGTGTAGACTGCAATATGATGGTAGTCACACATAAGAGTGTAGACTGCAATATGATGGCAGTCACACATAAGAGACACGTGTAGACTGCAATATGATGGTAGTCACATAAGAGATACGTGTGGACTGCAATATGATGGCAGTCACACATAAGAGATACGTGTAGACTGCAATATGATGGCAGTCACACATAAGAGTGTACACTGCAATATGATGGCAGTCACACATAAGAGATACGTGTAGACTGCCATATGATGGCAGTCACACATAAGAGATACGTGTAGACTGCAATATGATGGCAGTCACACATAAGATATATGTGTAGACTGCCATATGATGGCAGTCACACATAAGAGATACGTGAAGACTGTAATATGATGGCAGTCACACATAAGAGATACGTGTAGACTGCAATATGATGGCAGTCACACATAAGAGACACGTGTAGACTGCAATATGATGGCAGTCCCACATAAGAGTGTAGACTGCAATATGATGGCAATCACACATAAGAGATATGTGTAGACTACAATATGATGGCAATCACACATAAGAGATACGTATGGACTGCAATATGATGGCAGTCATACATAAGAGATGCGTGTAGACTGCCATATGATGGCAGTCACACGTAAGAGATATGTGTAGACTGCAATATGATGGCAGTCACACATAAGAGATACGTGAAGACTGTAATATGATGGCAGTCACACATAAGAGATACGTGTAGACTGCAATATGATGGGAGTCACACATAAGAGACACGTGTAGACTGCAATATGATGGCAGTCCCACATAAGAGTGTAGACTGCAATATGATGGCAATCACACATAAGAGATATGTGTAGACTACAATATGATGGCAATCACACATAAGAGATACGTATGGACTGCAATATGATGGCAGTCATACATAAGAGATGCGTGTAGACTGCCATATGATGGCAGTCACACGTAAGAGATATGTGTAGACTGCAATATGATGGCAGTCACACATAAGAGATACGTGAAGACTGTAATATGATGGCAGTCACACATAAGAGATATGTGTAGACTGCCAAAAGATGGCAGTCACACGTAAGAGATATGTGTGGACTGCAATATGATGGCAGTCACACATAAGAGATACGTGAAGACTGTAATATGATGACAGTCACACATAAGAGATATGTGTAGACTGCAATATGATGGCAGTCATGCATAAGAGATACGTGTAGACTGCCATATGATGGCAGTCACAAATAAGAGATATGTGAAGACTGTAATATGATGGCAGTCACACATAAGAGATAGGTGTAGACTGCAATATGATGGCAGTCACACATAAGAGTGTAGACTGCAATATGATGGTAGTCACACATAAGAGTGTAGACTGCAATATGATGGCAGTCACACATAAGAGATATGTGTGGACTGCAATATGATGGCAGTCACACATAAGAGATACGTGTAGACTGCAAAATGATGGCAGTCACACATAAGAGATATGTGTAGACTGCAATATGATGGCAGTCACACATAAGAGATACGTGTAGACTGCAAAATGATGGCAGTCATTCATAAGAGATACGTGTAGACTGCAATATGATGGTAGTCACACATAAGAGTGTAGACTGCAATATGATGGCAGTCACACATAAGAGACACGTGTAGACTGCAATATGATGGTAGTCACACATAAGAGATACGTGTAGACTGCCATATGATGGCAGTCACACATAAGAGATACGTGTAGACTGCAATATGATGGCAGTCACACATAAGAGTGTACACTGCAATATGATGGCAGTCACACATAAGAGATACGTGTAGACTGCCATATGATGGCAGTCACACATAAGAGATATGTGTAGACTGCCATATGATGGCAGTCACACATAAGAGATACGTGAAGACTGTAATATGATGGCAGTCACACATAAGAGATACGTGTAGACTGCAATATGATGGCAGTCACACATAAGAGACACGTGTAGACTGCAAATGATGGCAGTCCCACATAAGAGTGTAGACTGCAATATGATGGCAATCACACATAAGAGATATGTGTAGACTACAATATGATGGCAATCACACATAAGAGATACGTATGGACTGCAATATGATGGCAGTCATACATAAGAGATGCGTGTAGACTGCTATATGATGGCAGTCACACGTAAGAGATATGTGTAGACTGCAATATGATGGCAGTCACACATAAGAGATACGTGAAGACTGTAATATGATGGCAGTCACACATAAGAGATATGTGTAGACTGCAATATGATGGCAGTCATGCATAAGAGATACGTGTAGACTGCCATATGATGGCAGTCACAAATAAGAGATATGTGAAGACTGTAATATGATGGCAGTCACACATAAGAGATAGGTGTAGACTGCAATATGATGGCAGTCACACATAAGAGTGTAGACTGCAATATGACGGTAGTCACACATAAGAGTGTAGACTGCAATATGATGGCAGTCACACATAAGAGATATGTGTGGACTGCAATATGATGGCAGTCACACATAAGAGATACGTGTAGACTGCCATATGATGGCAGTCACACATAAGAGATACGTGTAGACTGCAATATGATGGCAGTCACACATAAGAGATATGTGTAGACTGCCATATGATGGCAGTCACACATAAGAGATACGTGAAGACTGTAATATGATGGCAGTCACACATAAGAGATACGTGTAGACTGTAATATGATGGCAGTCACACATAAGAGATATGTGTAGACTGCAATATGATGGCAGTCACACATAAGAGATACGTGTAGACTGCAATATGATGGTAGTCACACATAAGAGATACGTATGGACTGCAATATGATGGCAGTCATACATAAGAGATGCGTGTAGACTGCCATATGATGGCAGTCACACGTAAGAGATATGTGTAGACTGCAATATGATGGCAGTCACACATAAGAGATACGTGAAGACTGTAATATGATGGCAGTCACACATAAGAGATATGTGTAGACTGCAATATGATGGCAGTCATGCATAAGAGATACGTGTAGACTGCCATATGATGGCAGTCACAAATAAGAGATATGTGAAGACTGTAATTTGATGGCAGTCACACATAAGAGATAGGTGTAGACTGCAATATGATGGCAGTCACACATAAGAGTGTAGACTGCAATATGATGGTAGTCACACATAAGAGACACATGTAGACTGCAATATGATGGCAGTCACACATAAGAGATATGTGTGGACTGCAATATGATGGCAGTCACACATAAGAGATACGTGTAGACTGCAATATGATGGCAGTCACACATAAGAGATACGTGTAGACTGCAATATGATGGCAGTCACACATAAGAGATATGTGTAGACTGCCATATGATGGCAGTCACACATAAGAGATACGTGAAGACTGTAATATGATGGCAGTCACACATAAGAGATACGTGTAGACTGTAATATGATGGCAGTCACACATAAGAGATATGTGTAGACTGCAATATGATGGCAGTCACACATAAGAGATACGTGTAGACTGCAATATGATGGTAGTCACACATAAGAGATACGTATGGACTGCAATATGATGGCAGTCATACATAAGAGATACGTGTAGACTGCCATATGATGGCAGTCACACGTAAGAGATATGTGTAGACTGCAATATGATGGCAGTCACACATAAGAGATACGTGAAGACTGTAATATGATGGCAGTCACACATAAGAGATATGTGCAGACTGCAATATGATGGCAGTCATGCATAAGAGATACGTGTAGACAGCCATATGATGGCAGTCACAAATAAGAGATATGTGAAGACTGTAATTTGATGGCAGTCACACATAAGAGATAGGTGTAGACTGCAATATGATGGCAGTCACACATAAGAGTGTAGACTGCAATATGATGGTAGTCACACATAAGAGACACATGTAAACTGCAATATGATGGCAGTCACACATAAGAGATATGTGTGGACTGCAATATGATGGCAGTCACACATAAGAGATACGTGTAGACTGCAATATGATGGTAGTCACACATAAGAGTGTAGACTGCAATATGATGGCAGTCACACATAAGAGACACGTGTAGACTGCAATATGATGGTAGTCACACATAAGAGATACGTGTAGACTGCAATATGATGGCAGTCACACATGAGAGATACGTGTAGACTGCAATATGATGGCAGTCACACATAAGAGTGTACACTGCAATATGATGGCAGTCACACATAAGAGATACGTGTAGACTGCCATATGATGGCAGTCACACATAAGAGATACGTGTAGACTGCAATATGATGGCAGTCACACATAAGAGATATGTGTAGACTGCCATATGATGGCAGTCACACATAAGAGATACGTGAAGACTGTAATATGATGGCAGTCACACATAAGAGATACGTGTAGACTGCAATATGATGGCAGTCACACATAAGAGACACGTGTAGACTGCAATATGATGGCAGTCCCACATAAGAGTGTAGACTGCAATATGATGGCAATCACACATAAGAGATATGTGTAGACTACAATATGATGGCAATCACACATAAGAGATACGTATGGACTGCAATATGATGGCAGTCATACATAAGAGATGCGTGTAGACTGCCATATGATGGCAGTCACACGTAAGAGATATGTGTAGACTGCAATATGATGGCAGTCACACATAAGAGATACGTGAAGACTGTAATATGATGGCAGTCACACATAAGAGATATGTGTAGACTGCAATATGATGGCAGTCATGCATAAGAGATACGTGTAGACTGCCATATGATGGCAGTCACAAATAAGAGATATGTGAAGACTGTAATATGATGGCAGTCACACATAAGAGATAGGTGTAGACTGCAATATGATGGCAGTCACACATAAGAGTGTAGACTGCAATATGATGGTAGTCACACATAAGAGACACATGTAGACTGCAATATGATGGCAGTCACACATAAGAGATATGTGTAGACTGCCATATGATGGCAGTCACACATAAGAGATACGTGAAGACTGTAATATGATGGCAGTCACACATAAGAGATACGTGTAGACTGCAATATGATGGCAGTCACACATAAGAGACACATGTAGACTGCAATATGATGGCAGTCACACATAAGAGACACATGTAGACTGCAATATGATGGCAGTCACACATAAGAGATACGTGTAGACTGCCATATGATGGCAGACACACGTAAGAGTGTAGACTGCAATATGATGGCAGTCACACATAAGAGATACATGTAGACTGCAATATGACTCAAGTAAACACCAACATTTTCTATGTTCCATTGAAAATATAGAATGTTACACACGGCGCTCAAAAATCTATCAAAATGTTTTAGTAGGACTTTGGTAAGCTATGAAGCCACACCGCTTGATGGATTGTACTGTGCTTCAACATAGGAGTGTTATTATGGTGTGTGTATAAGGTAAGACATATTATCTGGCGTTTTGTTCCGCAATATTATGCAAAAGCGACTTTTCTTACCTTCTGGTACCTGCTGATGTGTATTTGGGATCTGCATAAGCGCCTTTTGTATGAAAATAGACCTGACTAGACCCGCTCATCGGCAGTGCGCCTTATAATCCGGTGTGCCCTATGGTCCGATGCGTACTGATCAATACAAGCAAAAGCCTCACAGTAAATATGCCAGAATTACCTACAATAAGTACATTTAAAAAAATATTGTATAGAGTAAAATGTATATCTCAACCCACTTCCTAAAAAAGTTCCAAAAATGTTCAAAAATCACACCCGGGTTCGAGTCCCACAAGTCCCGCCGCCGGCCGTGCAAGTCCCGGGATGCCCAAAATGTCCATAACGCACCCAGCCGAGTCCCACGGGAAGGCGGGAATAAAAGTGAAACTTGTTATGAATTATTGTGGTCATTTGTATTCATTAGTTTCTTTAAAAAATTAAGTGGGGGAAAAAATCAGGAATAAAAATAGTGAATCAAATGTTTTAGGCCATGTCGCCCAGGTCTATGTTGTACAACATTCTGTATTTTTGGTGTTTTGGTATAGCATCAATACCTTTGACAACTCTAGTAAGAATCTTAGTTTTTTTCATAAAACCTTCCGGGAGTTGAACCTTTTCTCTCTTTTCCTACCATCCTGCCACTTATCTCTATTGCCAATGACGTTCTAATGTCAGAGCTGTGGATTCTTGCGAGGCAGATCAGTAAGTCGAGTTTCTCACTCCTTCCTGGCCTACAGCTTGACGTCCATCCATGTGGAGTTCTTAGCTGATGGATGAAATTGGTATCTGAAACAACTGTAAGGACCTGGCTCAGTGGGTGGAGACCTCTGTGTACTTAACCATTGCCACTGTGAAGCCTGACAGAAGCTTCTATGTTGTGCAGAGGTACAACTTAGATCCGTTACTAGGATCTGGACAGTCTTTCCTTGTGTGAACCACTCCGGGTTTGAGTGCAGTTACTTTCTTTGCCCGGTAGCTGGTCTGGTGCTGTCCAGCTCTTCATACTAGACTCTCTTTTTGGATATCTGCCTCTGGGACGGTCACTTGATCTTGTTCTGAGAGATTGCTGATGGATGTTCTCACATCTCGTAGTCGCTGGGCATTAGAGCTATGTGATACATCCTATTCCCATGCAGTGCGGAACATAAGCATTTGATCCCCTGCTGATTTTGTAACTGTACCGCCTTACGAAGTTATATGAACGGGTCTCATAATCCATTAAATGTTCTATATCGCTTGTCGCCATTAGGGTCACGACAAGCTGGAGCCTATCCCTACACTGTAGACTGGTCATCAGCCAGTCACACCTCTGGACAATTTAGACTCTCCAGTCTCCCTAGGACGCATGTTTTTAGAATGCGGTAGAAAGTTGGGGTCGCTGAGGGAAACTTGACTTCTCAGCTGTTTTTGGACCAGTGTTTTTGAGTTCTCAGGGTACGGACGTACCCTAGAAGGACTGGGGCAATATACTTGTATTGCAAAAAAGTCCATCATTCAGGGATGACCTAACATCCTGAGGGTTCCGAAACACCCCGGAAAGGGTGCCTGTCCTTAAATAGCCTCAGTGCCCAAGGAGGTCTGGAATTCACCTCTTTGGGGGGGCCCGTACTGAGACCTTAAGTGTCCATTTGCGGTCTTTCCTGATACCTCCAAGACAGAGTTAGGGTTAGGGCGAGTCTTAGATATGACCAGAGTATACATGTGTCACATTTTCCCTAAATGACCCCAGAGAAAGTATTTGAAAAGATGCCCAAGTAGAGATTTTGATCCTCAGCCTCCTAACTTTGGGGCCAACAGGCTAAGCATTAGTGCCATGGTTTTGATTTAATTGAGGGAAATAAAAGTTTGCTCCCAAAACAAAACCTGGTTTCGTAGTAGAAGTGGCAGTGTACAGTGTTGAAAAACTTTCATTACAATTATTATACCAAATAATACAAGCTGGAATCGGTTTGAATTCAGAATCATGTTAAATCAAGACTTGATTGTGGATTGAATCGGAATAGGATTGAATTGTTAGGTGCCCTGAGAGTCACACCCCTACTAACAATGTACTTGTTCACATCCACGCATATGTAGTTTTTAGCTAACATTGCCGTTTCCACAACCGTATCATAAAAGCATGAATACAACTGTGGATTCTTCTAGAACATCTCACACTCGGGCCAAAGCAGAGGCAGCAGACCAAGCTGCGCAGTCAGCTAGTCAAGACTCAGACATTGCCAGAGCTGTGGCCAAAGAACTCTCACCCAGCTTCTACCAGCCAGGTACTCGTAATGGTATTCAATGTATTGCATAATGCATATTTACTGTATGTTCCATCCTATTATGTACGTCATATCACATTTGAGTTTCATCCCAGAGGAGGCATACCGTGTGAGTTTGTACAAATTCAGAAGGAACCGTTACAGTTTGGTACTTAGGTTGGTTTTAAGATCAAGTTTGAATCTTAGGGTTTCATTTTGAACTTATTTAAGATGTTTTAATGCAACATAAAACTACTTGAATGTCATTCTCCAATAGATAGAAATCTCCGCCAAATCTTGTGTTGCAGGCCCGGACTATATTCGGCAGAAATACAACGAGCCGGTGGAAGTGAAGGAGATCCCAGACGAGATTAAACCGGAGAAAACTCCTTCAAGTAGCCCTCATTTCTACCGCAAAGGCACAACGCCGTCACATTCGCCATCTCAGAGCCCGGTCCCCAGCCCCACTGCTTCACCGACTCTCATCCAGAAGACTTTATTCAGCAGTAAACCGCCTGCCACCGTCAACCCCCCGAACTCTGCTGGGAGTGACAACAGAACCCCAACGCATGAGTCCTTAACCGCAGGTAAGTTGGCCTTAATATCAACAGGCAGTTGCAGGAGTTTTATTTGAACGGTCAGTCAGGATTGGGCGATACCGCAAATATTGGTATCGACCCAATACTATAATCAAAATTATATACAAAATCCAAAACTAGCGAAGTTGGCACGTTGTGTAAATGGTAAATAAAAACAGAATTCAATGATTTGCAAATCCTTTTCAACTTATATTCAATTGAATAGACTGCAAAGACAAGATATTTAATGGTCAAACGGGTGAACAGGCTAATTGGGAACAGGTGGGTGCCATGATTGGGTATACAAGGATGGGGCGAGCGTCACCACTTTGTCAACAAATGCGTGAGTTTAAGAACAACATTTCTCAAGCAGCTATTGCAAGGAATTTAGGGATTTCACCATCTACGCTCCGTAATATCATCAAAAGGTTCACAGAATCTGGAGAACTCACTGCACTTAAGCCATGATATTACGCACCTTGGATCCCTCAGGCGGTACTGCATCAAAAAGTGACATCAGTGTGTAAAGGATATCACCACATGGGCTCAGGAACACTTCAGAAAACCACTGTCAGTAACTACGGTTTGTCGCTACATCTGTAAGTGCAAGTTAAAACTCTACTATGCAAAGCCAAAACCATTTATCAACAACACCCAGAAACGCCGCCGGCTTCGCTGGGCCCGAGATCATCTAAGATGGACTGATGCAAAGTGGAAAAGTGTTCTGTGGTCTGACGAGTCCACATTTGAAATTGTTTTTGGAAACTGTGGACGTCGTGTCCTCCGGACCAAAGAGGAAAAGAACCATCCGGACTGTTCCAGGTGTACAGTGTAAAAGGCAGCATCTATGATGGTATGGGGGTGTATTAGTGCCCAAGTCACGGGTAACTTACACATCTGTGAAGGCGCCATTAATGCTGAAAAGTAGATACAGGTTTTGGACATCCAAGCGACGTTATCATGGATGCCCCTGCTTATTTCAGCAAGACAATGCCAAGCCACGTGTTACAACAGCGTGACTTCATAGTAAAAAAGTGCGGGTACTAAACTGGCCTGCCTGTAATCTTGTCTTTGCAGTCTATTCAATTGAATATAAGTTGAAAAGGATTTGTTGTATTCTGTTTTTATTTAGCATTTACACAACGTGACTACTTCACTGCTTTTGGGTTTTGTACTTTGGAGTAAACCAAGAACCGCCACATTAGCTCATGATCCAGTAGGTCTACTGGTAGGCTCCTGTGACGGGTGGTTGCAGTCATCTAGAGGTGTTATAGCATGTTGGTTGAAGTATTTGATGTGACTTTTTCTCTTTACAAAACAGGAATTACAAAGGATGCATCGAAACTTTCTCTCAAACAGGAAGGGAGGCAACAGGCGCCAATGTACTCACCCACCAAGGTAGCCGTGCCGGTCAGTGGTTTCCCGAGCAATGGACAGATCCACTCCCAGTACCACGGTTACTACGTCAAGGATGTGAAGATGTTGCCGCCGGAAGAACCGGTTGACCTGGAGGATGATTTCCACCCGTCGAGCCTGGCGCGCTTGCCTCCTCCTCCCAAAAAAACGTGGGCGGCGCCGGCCAAGGTGACGCCGGCGCCGAGTCCTACCCCGGTCCCGCAGAAGGCGAACAGCAGAGCTCCGGAGCCTTCCAAAATGAAAGTGCCGGAATCGAGCAAACCGAGGACTTTGGCAGAAACCAAGAAAGCGAGTGTGGAAATTAGTCCTGAAATTGTAGAGGAAACGTCGGTAAGTCATTTAACACGAGTTTGACTATTGAATCACCGACTTCTCAAACCTGGTGTGATACTGGAGCGGCAGTTATGGCGATGAAACCAACCCTCTGAATTCTTTGGATCGTGTATTAAATTACCAATATGGACTTTATGAAGTAGAAACGTTAACCCTTACTTCTGTTTGGTCCCCCAGGGTCCTAACTCTATCCTGGTGTTGCTGGTGATGCTACTGAACGTTGGTCTGGCTATCATTTTTGTCCATTTCCTCACCTGACCAAATTTGACCTCAGGTAAGGAACAATAGGACGAGTTTTTGGCGGGTACAAAATACATGTATTCATTTGTTAAATCTCTTCTCTTAGTCTGGTGTTGGTCACATATGCTCGTGGTCGGTGGCTAAACACGATGCAAATATACCGTATTTCCTTGAATAGCCGCAGGGGCGCTAATTAATTTAAAACCTCTTCTCACCCCTGCGTTTACCAAAAGCAGGCGAGATTGCCATGCATGCGGTAATTATTTTAAAACCTCTTCTCACTCCGGCGCTTACCTTATCATGAAAAGTACATTTAATAAAAAAAACTTTATTATGGTCTTACCTTTAGGTATAAATGAGTCCATGTCAGCTCCTTTTGAAGAAAAGCATCGATATAGAAGTCTTCCTTATCTTTCTTCAGTTTTAAAAGTCTCTCTGTCTCGATGGAGATCTTCCTTTTAAGTATTACCTCCTGCTTCGATTGAAAGTCCAGTTTAGAAAACTGTTTTATTTTAGATATGTAATCCTCCATGGTAAAATAAATGGCTGCGCACTATTGCTGCTGTTGTCTTCTTCTGCAGCACAGGTCTTCTGCAGTACCTGCAGTCGCAAGAAGGATCACTAGCGCCCTCTACCACCAGGAGGCGGGAGTCATTTAATGACTCATGTTTGACCCGGCGGAAGTGCCAAGCATGCGCTAATTATTTTGCGAAACGAGTTTGACCCGGCTGTAATTCCAGGCATGCGAATACCATATTCCCGGCGCCAATTCAAGGAAATACGGTAATACATTTTTTGCGCAGTCGTTGTTATTCTGGCACCGCCTCTTTATGAAATATTACTCTCCAAATCAGGGGTGTCCAAAGTTATCAATCGTTAGCATTCTATTCTGCTAGCTTTTTTGCTAATTTTGCAGGCACGCTGTACACCCCGGCGTCAAATATTTTGTGACTTGACAAATGACGCCTGTTAGCATGTTAACATTAGTTTGCTCGCTAATTTTGTGGGTACACACCTCAGTCATATTTTTGTGCTTGATGCATGCTAACGTTGGCATGCTCGCCTTTTAAACACATTTTTAGGTACACACCTCAGAGTAATATATTTGGGTTTTTGACGCATGTTACAGTTAGCATTTTAGCACGCTAACATTAGCATGGTAGCTTATTTAGCAAATATGCACCTCGGTGTTGTATATTTTGGTATAAACGCTAACTGTAAGCATGCTACAACATGTTAGCATAGTACTGTTAGCATGGTAGCCTTTTGTTTTTAACAAATTTTGCTTATTTGTCTGTTACTTGACACTAGTTGGCCAGCGTGTTCACTGTTATCATTTCAGTTCGTCTTCGGATCTTCAGCATTCACACAAAATTTCAACTGAAATTGCCTTTTGTTAGTTCTTTTTTTTAAATAAATATATATATTGTACTGGTTTTAAAGCCGACAATGACCAAAATGGCCTTAGCATTCTTCGATTTGTGTCTGTGACCCACAGCAGAAAACGTGTGTGCACTTTTGCTTTAAATCATGAGTGTTCCAAAGCTTGTCACTTGGCAACTCTAACAGTTTATAATAATAATAAGAATAATAATAGATTTTATTTGTAAAAATCACTTTCCATTGAGCAATCAACCTCAAAGTGCTACAGTGTATTAAAAAAATAAATAAAAAGATAATAAAATTAAAAAAAATAAAAACTACAACACATATATCTAAAAAAAAAAGGCTTTTTTAAAAATAAGGGTTTTTAAGCCTTTTTTAAAAGCATCCACAGTCTATGGTGCCCTCAGGTGGTCAGGGAGAGCGTTCCACAGACTGGGAGTGCCGGAGCAGAAAGCCCGGTCTCCCATTGTTCGTAGCTTTGTCCTCGGAGGTTGGAGGAGGTTAGTCTGTCCGGAGCGGAGGTGTCGTGTGGAGGATTTGGGGGTGAGCAGTTCTTTGAGGTAGAGGGGGGCATTTCCATAGAGGCACTGGTTTCAGCGTCTTCCGCGGGATTTGCTATGGATTAAAGTCTGTAGACTGGCGAGGCCTCGCTTGGGTCTCATGTTCTTCTTCTGGAAACACTCCACTATTGCCTTGCTTGTAAGATTTGGACCACTGTCCTGCTGGAAGACCCTTGAGGGCGATACCGGCCTTGATCGTTGCCATATCAGTGCAGTAGAGTCTTCTGTACTCTTAAAACAGAAACCGCCCTATAGAGGAATGTTTGACAGTGGGATGTTGAATTTGGACTTGTAATTAGCATCCAAACATGGCGAGCTGATGGCAAAGAGATCAGTTCTGGTCTCTTCGGACCACAAGTGGACTGATTATCCAGCTTACAAAGTATTTTCAAAAACAAGAACTGGGTGCACCAATGTGATACATACAGCTTCAGATACATCCCGACACCCCCGCTAATATTTGGTTGAATTCTGGAGGGAAGTTTGGTGGAGTTCATTTAAATTGCTTGGTTCTCTGGCACGGACCCGTCTGCTAAACATAGTCCACAAATGTTCAGTTGGGTTGCAGCTCTGAGAAGGTCATTGCCCAAGCTTAATATTAGCATGCTTCATCCCAGGGGTGTCTAAAGTCTTTCCACCAAGGGCCACAGACTGAAAAGTCAAAGTATGATCATTGATTATTGTGTAGAAAGTAAAAGCTAAAAACAGACATTAGTTTTAGTTAAAGACAACATTTGTGTCAGCTTTGTATGATTAGTGTAATTGTTGTTGTTGTTGGTTCCTTTCTTGGTTGGCTCTTTGCTTGGTTCGTTGGCCGGTTTGTTTGTATGTTAGTTGGTTGGTTCATTTGTATGTTTGTTTGTTCATTGTCGGCTTGTTTGTTTGTTGGTTGGTTGGTTGGTTGGTGTGTATGTTTGTTAGTTGGCTGACTTGGATTGTTTGTATGTTTGTTTGTTCATTGGTTGGTTGGTTGGTTTGTTTCTTCATTTGTTAATTGGTTGGCTCATTTATTTGTTTGTTGGTTCATGTGTATGTTTGTTTGTTAATTGGTTGGCTTGTTTGTTGGTTGGTTGGTTGGTTTGTATGTTTGATTGTTGACTGACTGGTTTGTTTGTATGTTTGTTTGTTTATTGGTCGGCTTGTTTGTTGGTTGGTTAATTGGTTGGTTGGTTCATTTGTATGTTTGTTGTTTCATTTGTATGTTTGTTTGTTGGCTGACTGGTTTGTTTGTATGTTAGTTAGTTCATTGATGGGCTACTTTGTTGGTTGGTTGGTTCATTTGTATGTTTGTTTGTTCATTGGTCGGCTTTTTTGTTTGTTAGTTGCTGACTGGTTTGTTTGTTCATTGATTGGCTTGTTTGTTTGTTGGTTGGTTCATTTGTATGTTTGTTTGTTCATTGGTTGGCTTGTTTGTTGGTTGGTTGGTTCATTTGTTTGTTTGTTTGTTGGTTCATATGTATGTTTGTATGTTTGTTTGTTCATTGGTCGGCTTGTTTGTTTGTCTGTTGGTTGGTTGGTCCATTTGTATGTTTGTTTGTTTATTGGTCGGCTTGTTTGTTGGTTGGTTGGTTCATTTGTATGCTTGTTTGTTAGTTGGCTGACTGGTTTGTTTGTTTGTTCATTGATCGACTTGTTTGTTGGTTGGTTAATTTGTATGTTTGTTTATTCGTTGGTCAGCTTGTTTGTTGGCTGACTAGCTTGTTTGTATGTTTGTTTGTTTATTGGTTGGCTCGTGTGTTTGTTTGGTCTGTTTGTTGGTTCATCTGTTGGTTTGTATGTTCATGGGTTGGTTGGTTGGTTTGTTTGTTGAATGGCTGACTGGTTTGTTTGTTCATTGGTCGGCTCGTTTGTTGGCTTGTTGTTTGGTTTGTTTGTTTGTTGGTTTGTATGTTCATGGGTTGGTTGGTTGGTTTGTATGTGTGTTAGTTGGCTGACTGGTTTGTTTGTTTGTTCATTGGTCAGCTTGTTTGTTTGTTGGTTCATTTGTTGGTTTGTATGTTCATGGGTTGGTTTGTTGGTTCGTTTGTATGTTTGTTAGTTGGCTGACTGGTTTGTTTGTTCATTGGTCGGCTCGTTTGTGTGTTTGTTGCTTGGTTGTTTGGTTCGTTTGTTTGTTGGTTTGTATGTTCATGGGTTGGTTGGTTGGTTGATTTGCAAAATATCTCAAAGTTATGGGCAGATGTTTATGAAACGTTCAGAAGATAGGGAAAGGAACAACCTGCTTCTGATCATTTCTACTACGTTACCTTACATCATTCACGTGTGTGTGTGTGTGTGTGTGTGTGTGTGTGTGTGTGTGTGTGTGTGTGTGTGTGTGTGTGTGTGTGTGTGTGTGTGTGTGTGTGTGTGTGTGTGTGTGTGTGTGTGTGTGTGTGTGTGTGTGTGTGTGTGTGATGTGTGGATGACCGACAAGAGTGCTCACGCCGTTTCTTTCATTCCCCATTGGATAACTGCAAAAGTTAGGTAATATAGTGAAGAGGTTAATTCGGCCTGCTTACGTTGATATAATCAATAAAAGCCTGAATAGTAAAAACCCTCTGAAGAAGGCTGCAGAGGCAAGGTAGTGAAAACGTGTCAGGTACAAACAATTTGACCATTCAGGCTTGTATAGACGAACCTTGTGTATACAGTATATCAAAAAGTTCGGGGCGGATCTTCATCTGACTTTCAGGAAGTGGGATAAGCAACAAGTGATCAGGACATGTTTAGTATTGGGAGATAGGACCTGGTGGTGGTTTGCGCTCTTTGAGTACTATTCTATGTATTTTATGCATATTGAATTGTCAGATAGTTGTCAGTACATTACATATGTTTGCTCTTATTTCTTAAATTCTTACTGTTATTGTTGTTGTTGTTGTTGGCCACACTCCTGTTTTATCCGCTCTAAAAAACAGTTTTGGGATCGTTGTCATGCTGGAACACCTGATTGTGTCCCTGCAGGATTTCAAAAAGCCAGATTTCACGTTAGCTTTTAAAAACGCTACGGCAAAAGTTACCTGGATTGATGCTGTTTTGTTCTCAATAACATTGCATCGGCTTATGATTTTATTCATATATTAGAATAGAATAGAATAGAATAGAATAGAATAGAATAGAAGGTACTTTATTGATCCCTGGGGAAATTCAGCACCACAGTTCTCTCACAATAGACAATAAACACTTTGGTATTTTTTACATGTGAATAATATAAATACAGCATTATTCACATGTGAATAATATAAATACAGTCTATTATACAGCATTATTTACATGTGAATAATATAAATACAGTCTATTATACAGCATTATTCACATGTGAATAATATAAATACAGTCTATTATACAGCTTTATTCACATGTGAATAATATAAATAGTTTATTATACAGCATTATTTACATGTGAATAATATAAATACAGTCTATTATACAGCATTATTCACATGTGAATAATATAAATACAGTCTATTATACAGCTTTATTCACATGTGAATAATATAAATACAGTCTATTATACAGCATTATTTACATGTGAATAATATAAATACAGTCTATTATACAGCATTATTCACATGTGAATAATATAAATACAGTCTATTGTGCAGCATTATTCACATGTGAATAATATAAATACAGTCTATTATACAGCATTATTAACATGTGAATAATATAAATACAGTCTATTATAAAGCATTATTCACATGTGAATAATATAAATACAGTCTATTATACAGCATTATTCACATGTGAATAATACAAATACAGTCTATTATACAGCATTATTAACATGTGAATAATACAAATACAGTCTATTATACAGCATTATTCACAAGTGAATAACATAAATACAGTCTATTATACAGCATTATTCACATGTGAATAACATAAATACAGTCTATTATACAGCATTATTCACATGTGAATAACATAAATACAGTCTATTATACAGCATTATTCACATGTGAATAATATAAATACAGTCTATTATACAGCATTATTCGCATGTGAATAACATAAATACCGTCTATTATACAGCATTATTCACATGTGAATAACATGAATACAGTCTATTATACAGCATTATTCACATGTGAATAACATGAATACAGTCTATTATACAGCAATATTCGCATGTCAATAATATAAATACAGTCTATAATACAGAATTATTCACATGTGAATAATATAAATACAGTTTATTATACAGCATTATTCACATGGGAATAATATAAATACAGTCTATTATACAGCATTATTCAAATATGAATAATATAAATACAGTCTATTATACAGCATTATTCACATGTGACTAACATAAATACAGTCTATTATACAGCATTATTCACATGTGAATAACATAAATACAGTCTATTATACAGCATTATTCACATGTGAATAACAAATACAGTCTATTATACAGCATTATTCACATGTGAATAACATAAATACAGTCTATTATACAGCATTATTCACGTGTGAATAACATAAATACAGTCTATTACGGCGTGGCGTAGTGGGTAGAGCAACCGTGCCAGAAACCTGAGGGTTGCAGGTTCGCTCCCCGCCTCTTACCTTCCAAAAATCGCTGCCGTTGTGTCCTTGGGCAGGACACTTCACCCTTTGCCCCCGGTGCCACTCACACCGGTGAAATGAATGATGAATAATAGGTGGTGGTCGGAGGGGCCGTAGGCGCAAATTGCAGCCACGCTTCCGTCAGTATACCCCAGGGCAGCTGTGGCTACGAAAGTAGCTTACCACCACCAGGTGTGAATGATTGATGGGGTTCAGAAAAACATGTAAAGCGACTTTGGGTACTTAGAAAAGCGCTATATAAATCCCAGGTATTATTATTATTATTATTATTATACAGCATTATTCACATGTGAATAACATAAATACAGTCTATTATACAGCATTATTCACATGTGAATAATATAAATACAGTCCATTATACAGCATTATTTACATGTGAATAATATAAATACAGTCTATTATACAGAATTATTTACATGTGAATAATATAAATACAGTCTATTATACAGCATTATTCAAATATGAATAATATAAATACAGTCTATTATACAGAATTATTCACATGTGAATAACATAAATACAGTCTATTATACAGCATTATTCACGTGTGAATAACATAAATACAGTCTATTATACAGCATTATTCACATGTGAATAACTTAAATACAGTCTATTATACAGCATTATTCACATATGAATAATATAAATGCAGTCTATTATACAGCATTATTCACATGTGAATAAATTAAATACAGTCCATTATACCGCATTATTTACATGTGAATAATATAAATACAGTCTATTATACAGAATTATTTGCATGTGAATAATATAAATACAGTCTATTATACAGCATTATTCACATGTGAATAATATAAATACAGTCTATTGTGCAGCATTATTCACATGTGAATAATATAAATACAGTCTATTATACAGCATTATTAACATGTGAATAATATAAATACAGTCTATTATAAAGCATTATTCACATGTGAATAATATAAATACAGCATTATTCACATGTGAATAACATAAATACAGTCTATTATACAGCATTATTCACATATAAATAATATAAATACAGTCTATTATACAGCATTATTCACATGTGAATAATATAAATACAGTCCATTATACAGCATTATTTACATGTGAATAATATAAATACAGTCTATTATACAGAATTATTTGCATGTGAATAATATAAATACAGTCTATTGTGCAGCATTATTCACATGTGAATAATATAAATACAGTCTATTATACAGCATTATTAACATGTGAATAATATAAATACAGTCTATTATAAAGCATTATTCACATGTGAATAATATAAATACAGCATTATTCACATGTGAATAATATAGATAGTCTATTATACAGTATTATTCACATGTGAATAACATGAATACAGTCTATTATACAGCATTATTCACATGTGAATAATATAAATACAGTCTATTATACAGCATTATTCACATGTGAATAATATAAATACAGTCTATTATACAGCATTATTCACATGTGAAAAATATGAATACAGTCAATTATACAGCATTATTCACATGTGAATAACATGAATACAGTCTATTATACAGCATTATTCACATGTGAATAATATAAATACAGTTTATTATACAGCATTATTCACATGTGAATAATATAGATACAGTCTATTATACAGTATTATTCACATGTGAATAACATAAATACAGTCTATTATACAGCATTATTCACATGTGAATAATATAAATACAGTCTATTATACAGCATTATTCACATGTGAATAATATAAATACAGTCTATTATACAGCATTATTCACATGTGAATAATATAAATACAGTCAATTATACAGCATTATTCACATGTGAATAACATGAATACAGTCTATTATACAGCATTATTCACATGTGAATAATATAAATACAGTTTATTATACAGCATTATTCACATGTGAATAATATAAATACAGTCTATTATACAGCATTATTCACATGTGAATAATATAGTCTATTATACAGCATTATTCACATGTGAATAATATAAATACAGTCTATTATACAGCATTATTCACATGTGAATAATATAGTCTATTATACAGCATTATTCACATGTGAATAATATAAATACAGTCTATTATACAGCATTATTAACAACATATATGCATTATTAACAACATATGATTATTAACAACCTTCTTTCTGATATTAACCCCTAAATGGACTGGATTCCGTCCGATTGATTTCCCCCCCAGTTTGGTAAAGACTGAGAGAGTTGAGGAATGCTCATCAAAGACTTATTTGGAACATCCCACAGGTGAACAGGCTAATTGGGAACAGGTGGGTGCCATGATTGGGTATAAAAGCAGCTTCCATGAAATGCTCAGTCATTCACAAACAAGGACGGGGCGAGGGTCACCACTTTGTCAACAAATGCCTGAGCAAATTGTTTAAGAACAACATTTCTCAACCAGCTATAGCAAGGAATTTAGGGATTTCACCATCTACGCTCCGTAATGTCATCAAAAGGTTCAGAGAATCTGGAGAAATCACTGCACGTAAGCCATGATATTACAGGGGGTACTGCATCAAAAATCAGTGTGTAAACGATATCACCATGTGGGCTCAGGAACACTTCAGAAAACCACTGTCAGTAACTACAGTTGGTCGCTACATCTGGAAGTGCAAGTTAAAACTCTTACTATGCAAAGCCAAAGCATTTTATCAACAACACCCAGAAACGCAGCCGGCTTCGCCGGGCCCGAGCTCATCTAAGATGGACTGATGCAAAGTGGAAAAGTGTTCTGTGGTCTGAGGAGTCCACATTTCAAATAGTTTTTGGAAACTGTGGACGTCGTGTCCTCCGGACCAAAGAGGAAGAGAACCATCTCGGCGCAAAGTGTAAAAGGCAGCATGTGTGATGGTATGGGGGTGTATTAGTGGCCAAGACATGGGTAACTTACACATCTGTGAAGGCACCATTAATGCTGAAAGGTACATACAGACAACGTTATCATGGAATGGACGCCCCTGCTTATTTCAGCAAGACAATGCCAAGCCAGGTGTTACAACAGCGTGGCTTCGTAGTAAAAGAGTGCGGGTACTAGACCGGCCTGCCTGTAATCTTGTCTTTGCAGTCTATTCAATTGAATATACGTTGAAAATAGGGATGTCCGATAATGGCTTTTTGCCGATATCCGATATTCCGATATTGTCCAACTCTTTAATTACCGATACCGATATCAACCGATATATACAGTCGTGGAATTAATACATTATTAGGTCTAATTTGGACAACCAGGTATGGTGAAGATAAGGTACTTTTAAAAAAAAAATTATAAAATAAAATAAGATGAATAAATTAAAAACATTTTCTTGAATAAAAAAGAAAGTAAAACAATATAAAAACAGTTACATAGAAACTAGTAATGAATGAAAATGAGTAACATTAACTGTTAAAGGTTAGTACTATTAGTGGACCAGCAGCACGCACAATCATGTGTGCTTACGGACTGTATCCCTTGCAGACTGTATTGATATATATTGATATATCATGTAGGAACCAGAATATTAATAACAGAAAGAAACAACCCTTTTGTGTGAATGAGGAGGGAGGTTTTTTGGGTTGGTGCACTAATTAAAAAAAAACAAAAAAAAACGATACCGATAATAAAAAAAACGATACCGATAATTTCCGATATTACATTTTAACGCATTTGGACATCCCTAGTTGAAAAGGATTTGTTGTATTCTCTTTTTATTTACCATTTACACAACCTGACAACTTCACTGCTTTTGGGTGTTGTTTAAAAAAAAACGGTGTTGAATGTTCCCCACTGACAACTCGTCTGACCTTTCAGATTTACCCCAACTTGACGGCCAAGTTCCTGTCCATCGGCAAGGGACCTTCAAAACGTGGTCCCAGGACTGAAAATAGACGAGGGAGGAAAGCAGGACGAGAAGAAAAGAAGAAGCGGGAGAGGAAGACGACGACGTGACTCGCCATTGGACGGCAGGAGATTTGAGCCTCCAC